>NC_079169.1:31811911-31854411 GCF_947568905.1 Ostrea edulis
GATTTTTACTCTTCCTAGGCACCTGATCCCACCTTTGGTATATCCAGGGGTCCGTGTTTGCCAACTCTTTATTTTGTATTGCTTGTAGGAGTTATGAGATTGATCTCTGTTCGTTATCTTCACCGTTCACGTTAATTGTGAATGGAGTGGTTCAAATGTCGATGAAGAACAAGTCGTACAAAGTAAGTGGAAGGAGATTTATATGTTCATGAGTATTCGAATCGAAAGTATGATTACGGAATTAATTCATACTTTTAATTCAACTTACTTGTTCTTTTTTCAATTCAAACAACTAAATCTATCATTGTTTAAGTTGTACAGTACCAGCCAGACCCAACTTGACAGAAAGCAGTCCTAGAGCAGTCCCGGGGACTGCTGGTGTGGCACGATAAAGATTCCTCCTGCTCAAAGGCTGTAAGCGCCAAGCATAGGCCTAAATTTTGCAGCCCTTCACCGGCAATGGTGACGTCTCCATATGAGTGAAATATTCTCGAGAGGGACGCTTAACAATATAAAATCAATCAATCAATCAAAAAGAGGATGTCACTACGATAAGAGAGTTATTATGAACATGCCACTCCCAGGTATATGCCAGATGAATTTAGAAGTCATTTTAGACTTATTAGGAAATCATATGACTATTTATCCATGAGAATAGCAAATTGCAAAACCTACAACAAAGAGCCCGGGCCAGAGACCAATCCAGTCAGAGACATTTATGTTCCTATGGTATATAGGTAAGTCCTATTAAGTGCCTTGATCATGTTTTTGTTTTTTAAATTTGAAAATTTCTTTCAATCAGCAAAATGGCATATGAACTACATCATGCTTACAAATTATTATGAAATGGATGCAAGTTCTTTTGTGAATTTATTAATTTAGGTAATCTGGAGAATTTTCGGTCAATGGCTGATAGGTTTAATGTTGGCAAAAGTTCTTTTCATTTGAGCATAACAAGAGTTGATACGCCATCAGTGGATGATATAATGCCATCTGTTATACAGGACCTCGTGTCGTAAAAGTTCAGGAAACTTGTAATGCTTTTGGAGATGTCCGGGATTCCTTATGTGATTGGAGAAGTGGACGTATCGCACATCCCTATCAAGGCCCCTAAGGAAAATGTTAACGCTTACTAAAACAGAAAAAACAGTTTCATTCAGTTGTTCTGTTAACAACATGAAAAGTGAACATAACGAACAGTGATCAAACTCATAACTCCTATAAGCAATACAAAATAGATAGTTGGGCAAATACGGACCCCTGAACATGTGATGCAAATTTACATATGTATGCCATGGACAGGTAATCTAGGGAGTACCCACAATACCTCAGATCATCTGAGCTATTTGCCCAGTCAGTAGGTTTGTTTCCCCAGGAGTTTTACTTGGGGAATCGGCATTTCCACTCCTGGGATGGCTCGTGATGCCATTTAAAGATTATGGCAACTTATCCTGAGACCAACACCTCTTCAATGTGGGTCACAGCAAGTCGAGACAGGTGATTGAGAAAAGCTTTGGTCTTCTAAAAGTCCTATTTCGACGACTGCTTCGATTTGATGCTTCTGACATAAAAATGACTTAACACAATTCTTTGTATCAAGATGAATGTGGAACAATTTGATCAGTTGGATATCGGTAATGATATCGATGGAGCTGACAATGTATGTGATAATGCAGACTATAGACCAATTGCCTTCCAAATGAGTGGTGTTCGACTCCCGAAATGATAGCATGCGGCATCTTGTGCAAATAAATTAAGCCTTCGTGAAAGTGAAAGCCATTTGATATTTGTTTCAACAAGTACAAACTTGATTTTTTTCAGAAATTTAATGTGCATTATGTACAAGAACACTTAACAAATATAAATTTTAAAAAAGAAATTGAATTCACGGTTGAATTGTATGATTTACATTTACCTATAGTGATACACTTGAATGAGTTGTACATGCATACATGTACAGCAAGTGCGGGAGGCCTGAAATTTTCAATTTATGCCCCCTTTGTCCAAAACATGCTTCATGCCAAATATGAAAAGAATTGGACCGGTAGTTATCAGGAAGAAGTTAAAGATGTTCATTTGTTAACGCACGACGATGGACGACAACCAATTGCAATAGGTCACCCGAGTAAACTCAGGTGGCCTAAAAATGTCTGATCTTCTCCATTCAAATTGATGACAAATGGAAAAAGATCCTCGCCAATTCCTAATGATTTTTCTAGACCCGCCATATTGAACTTTAATGATGACGTCACCTACTAAACTTGCCTAGGCTCCCGGATGCTGGTAAATTTGGTGACCTTATTTTAAGGATGTTCTCTACATTGTCATAATGGCTGACTTCCTTTTAAAACATGGATGAAAATATAAATATCAGCAATATTTGTCTATTCATTTTAAACAATTCTCGCCTACCTGTGTAACTCAGTAGGTTAGCACGTCGACTGCAAAAAGAGAAAGGGGAAAAAAAAAGCACGTCGACTGCTGAACTGTAGATCGCGTGTTTTGAGTCCAGCAGGGATTTTAAAATTTTCTCAGATTGCTTTCAACTAAACCTACATTTTTGTTTTACTAAATAAAGTAAATTTGAAAGTTTTCAATTTCAAAATATTGTTATACATATCCTCCACTCTTCATCCATATCAAATTTGTCTGGTGTTGCATACCTCCTTAAACCGAAAGTACACCGATGGCGAACGTTGGTAGTCAACTGCTACCATTAATAACCATTTGCAGTTGTTGGTTCCTAACCTACCGTCGGTCACAATCTGATAAACCCTGAACGCACCTAATGTATAATTCATGCCCACCCACTATATTTACTTTTTGAATAATCTTCTCACTTTATCTTTTACATGCAAATGTTTTTCAAGCAAGTAGCTAAGGAAAGTTAATCTGCTTTAAAGTAATTCTGTGAAAAAATAATACATGAGTATTTTGGACTCGCTCTTGAGTGAGAACCCTGGGTAGCCTAATTCACAATTTTGGTACATCACTTTCTGCTTTTCCTAACTATGCATTTCGTTGTTATACAGTGTTAATAAAATATTTCAAATTAAAAGACGATAATTTTCGCTCCGCTGATGAATCAAAACCCCCATCCCTAGGTTCATGTTTACAATCTTGGTAAAAGACCTATCTGCTTACTCCTTCTAAACATCTATACAGCTTCAATTCAGTATTAATAGCGTTATTCAAATAGTTTACACATAAACATTATATGCAAATTTTGCCCCGCCTTGGAGACAGAACCTCTATACCGGGGATTTCCGTAGAGACATTGCTGTTCTACATGACTATGGATTTAGTGTTTTTTTCTTTCAGATGTGCGGTTGTGGAGATGGTTTTAGAAAATTGGTGTCCTTTATTTACTTATTTTGCAATTTCTGTCCTGCCCTTAAGGCTCCGGGCTGCACGAGTCCTGAGGATTTCAAATTATGCTTCATACCAATTAAATGCGAAAAGAATATTTGAAGGGTAGTTATCAAAAAGTTGGAAATGTTCAATTGTTAACACACATTTAATCACTATGGTCATTTTGGCCCCATCCTGGTACAACCCCCTACCCCTGGGGTCACGACAGTACACTGTACATATAAGTAGCTTTAAAGTATCACTTGAATGACATATTTTTGCAAGGTGCTTGTAAATACATGTAAGAGTTATGTTTCCTTACATGATATTTCGGAAACTCGTGTAGGCTGAAACTCTGGTAAGAATATTTGACAAGCAAATAATAGAACAAATTAACTTTTGTCCAATTAGTCGTGTCCATTTTTCTTCCAACAAATCAGGTTTGATTATTACTAAACTAATTAGCTTACGCAAAAATTCATACTTAAGAATTTCGTAAATTTTAACCTAAAGAGGTTCGCACCTGAGATTTGGAGTAATGTCAATTTTTTGAGAAGTGTATTTTTAATGTCTACATTGAAGGAGAATTTGGAAATTAAATAGAAAAACTGGGGTAACAATGCTTGTTATTGAGCTACAGTATTCTAAACATGATCCTTTTGCACATAAAATTGACTCGAGATTTATTCAATTAAACTCGATGTCTGTTGGTGTCAACACAACACAAGCAACACAAATCAATTATTGCATAAAATAGATTTTTAATGATGTCTTCTAACAATACAGATTTATATGTCGATTTGATATATCCCTGTGAGCTCGAAATAAAGGACGCCACAGAGTCGTCCACTTCTGCTTCATACTTAGATATTTTATTGAAAGTAGACATTAACGGCAAACTAACAACTCAACTGTATGACAAACGGGATGATTTCAGCTTCTCCATCGTCAACTTCCCACATTTATGTAGCAATATTCCATTATCACCTGCATATGGTGTTTATATATCTCAACTGATTCGATATGCAAGAGCTTGTTCTGGGTATAGTCAGTTTTTAAATCGAGGTAAGCTACTGACAAACAAGTTGATGGTACAGGGATTTCAACAGTCTCGATTGAAGTCAGCATTTCGCAAATTCTATGGTCGTTATAACGATCTAGTTCGTCAATACAACCTCGTATTGGGTCAAATGCTGTCTGACGTGTTTCATACCGATTGTTAACCCGTTCTTGGCACACTGATTTTGACTGAGGATAACTCCGTTTACCTGATCAGGATATAGGGCTCACGGCGGGTGTGACCGGTCAACAGGGGATGCTTACTCCTCCTAGGCACCTGATCCCACCTCTGGTGTGTCCAGGGGTCCGTGTTTGCCCAACTATCTATTTTGTATTGCTTGTAGGAGTTATGAAATTGATCACTGTTCGTTATCTTCACCTTGCATTTAAATAAGTTTAATACTAGTAATGGAAATAAATAATGACTTTTTTGCACTTGATATACCAAACAATTCATAAGAAAATTTGAGAGTTTAAAATGACATTTTAGGAGTAATGTAAATTTGTATACCCCCCGAACGAAGTTCTGGGGGGTATATAGGAATCACTGTCTGTCCGTCTGTCTGTCTGTGCAGATTCGTGTCCGGGCCATAACTTCTTTGTTCTTTGACTTAGGCATACCATATTTGGCACACAGGTATATCACCATGAGACGATGTGTCATGTACCTTCATGACCTCCATATGACCTTGACCCTTGACCTCAAGGTCAAAATTAAAGGTTTTTTACAATGGATTCGTGTCCGGGCCATAACTTCTTTGTTCTTTGACATAGGCATACCATATTTGACACATGAGTGTATCACCAGGAGACGATGTGTCATGTACGTTCATGACCTCCATATGACCTTGACCTCAAGGTCAAAATTAAAGGTTTTTACAATGGATTCATGTCCGGGCCATGACTTCTTTGTTCTTTGACATAGGCATATCATATTTGACAAATGAGTGTATCACCATGAGACGATGTGTCGAGTACCTTCATGACCTATATATGACCTTGAACTTTGACCTCAAGGTCAAAATTGATTATAGGGTTTTGACATAGTCATACCATAAGACATGGGTGTATCACCATGAGACTATGTGTCATGTACATTCATGACCTCTTTATGACCTTGACCTTTGATCTCAAGGTCAAAATTGTAGGTTTATGCCATGGATTTGTGTTTGGACTATATCTTCCATTTTCTTCTACAAATGCATACCATATTTTTACACTCAGGAAAGGGGTAATTTATACCTATTAACAACACCCTTTGGGAGATTGGGGTAAGCGGGGGGTATTCTTAGTGAGCATTGCTCACAGTACATCTTGTTAAAATTTCACATAATTTTCAAGGTTTACAAGAGGCCCACAGGCCTTATCGGTCACCTGAGTACTATTTAAAAGTATCGCTACTTTCAAGGTATATGAAAACCGCCGCGCTGCTCTTGAGGTTAGAGCGTTCGCCCCGCATGCGGTTGGTCGGGGTTCAAATCCC
This sequence comes from Ostrea edulis, assembly GCF_947568905.1. Taxonomy (NCBI): domain Eukaryota; kingdom Metazoa; phylum Mollusca; class Bivalvia; order Ostreida; family Ostreidae; genus Ostrea; species Ostrea edulis. Next base: position 31,817,805 of record NC_079169.1, read on the forward strand.
AGTTGCGACAGACCTAAGTCGTTGAAACAGGTAGGGACGGCTCAATATTTTAAATTGGTGATACTACTATCAATTAAATGATACATGTGTATAACCTTTTCAATTTTGCACCATGGGGCATATATGTTTTACAAACGTCTTGTTCTTTTTTGTGAATCGGTATAATAATTCCAGAAGACCAAGTTTTAGGAAATGCCCCCGAATCGAAAATTAAACAATTTCACAAGAATTAAAATGTCTTTGAATTTCATAAAATATTCATTCAATAAATTATCTATCCCTGTATCTTTCCTACCCTTCAAAACTTTTGATGCGTATGAAACCTCGTCCTCAAGAGATGTAATTCTATCAAGTTGAGGGAAAACTGAATCACTGACATCCGGAACTATATTTTTGCTGAATGGATAAGGTTCACCGTTACCATTGTTATTACAAATATCTTTAAAATGCTGAAAAAAGTTCCAAGTTGCAAGATCACTCCTATTAAACTTTTTATATTTGAATATTATGTAAAATTCCCTTGGGTTATTATCACAAGTAATCAAGCTTATTTCCTTCATAACCCATATATCGCGGCAAATCATATATCGCTGCCTTGTTTTAAATGCACAAATTTTGTAATATTTCCCGGTAAAGCGTTCGTTTCGTAACCGGGAGATCGTGAGTTCGAGCCCCGCTCTTGCCATGGCCGCGTCAAATCTAACGTTTGAATAGGTAGTGATTGCTCCCTCGCCCAACACTCGGCATTTAGAGGTGAGTTTTCAAATGTTCCTGTAAAAATCGCATTCTTGTAAAATATTGTATATTAATACATGTATAATGATTCTCAATATTTGTAAAAAAAAATTCTTTCATTGGCCGCACATTATATTCACAGGTCTTTCGAAACTGGAAACTTTCTCACTTACCGGCGCGAGCGGGATTCGAACCCGCGCCAACAGAGGTGAGAGGCCGTGTGATTTTGAGCGCGATGCTCTAACCACTCGGCCACGGATTTTCAGAATGGTCTAGTCAGAGTCTCAAACGAACGAATTGTTACAACATGTTTGTAATGAATCCGGAATTTATAATGTTGTATGTGATTGGTTTTGAATATATAGAAAGAGCACGGAATAAAATGGGAAAAGAGTACCAATTCATTTCCCATAGACCTCAATGTTAACCTTTGGCCCTCTCACTAATTAACTATATCGATTTTAAACAAATGACCGCAAACATTTCAAAGTTCATTCCAAGTGTTGATAAAAAATGACAAAAAATGACAAAAAATATATAGGGTCCCGTGCCTTTTATAGGCCATATTTGTACTTTTTTACAACACGTAGCAATCTACAGTAAATTACACACTTCATTTTAAGCACACCCCTACCATGGTAATTTCCTCAGTCATTTCTCGATTTTGTACGATAATTTTTCATCCTGACAATTAATTTGAACCTCTATAATATTTCTTTCAATTCCAAATAATTTCACTCTTGATATTAGCCAATCACGCAACACCTAGACATTTATACCTCCGCTCAATCTTGGGTAAACTCCGTCCGGGTTACGCATACGGGGGTTTAGTACTCTCATTCCAAATGGCGGAACCTATGAATAGTGTGTTTTGATTGATTAGCGAGTATACAGCTAATAATCTACAAAGACAGTACAATTTGGCGACGAGAACGGTAATGAGAGAACCCCGGATTTCTGATGGATCAACTCGCTATACCAGTTTTTCCAGCATTTGATGCAGACGTGGATAAGGCAACAGTAGGCCCTCGATGGGACAGGTGGGTCGGACGTTTAGAGAATCTATTTGTGGCACTAAAATTAGTAAACCCTATAGTTCCGGACGGCGAGGAACCCGACGAAGCTTTAATTAAAAGCATAGATGATCGGAAACGAGCTTTGCTATTGCACTACGTGGGTTAACAAACTTTTGACATTTATGAGGCCCAAAAGGGGGAAACTGAAACTACGTACGCTGCAACGAAGAAGGTTCTTACTGATTATTTCAGACCGCGAAAAAACACGCAAATGGAGATATCTACGTTCAGAAATTGTAAACAGAAAGAGGGACAGACACTGGATGAGTACGTTACGGAATTACGGAAACTAGCTAAACATTGTGAATTTACTAATATAAACAGAGAAATTCTGTCTCAGTTAATTCAACACTGCAGGTCAAATCAACTCAGGAGACGTGCTCTGAGAGAACCTGACAAAGGATTAGAGACGTGCTATGGAAATATCTGATTCCCATGCCCAAGCTATGGAGCGCCATGTGGATCAAGCCGTTAACAAGGTGGGTGTTAGTGGTCCCAAACAGTTCAGTCGCAGTGCGCGAGGAGAAAAACGTTATCACTCGTCGAAGAAACTCAACAAACAATGTTGGAAATGTGGTGGTGTGTTTCCACATAAGGAAAATAAACCATGTCCAGCTCGAGACAAAAAATGTCATAAGTGCCAGAAAATGGGCATTTCCAATCTGTGTGCAGGAGTAAGAAAGACAATGTTAAAAAGAAGGAGAAAGTTCAGGTCATGACACAGCACAAAGATTCAACTGAAAGTGATAGTGATGATTACTGTTATGGAATCAAAGTAGTGGAATCTGGCATAAACCGTGTGAAAGGTCCGTATGCTACTGTGTCTCTGAATAAACACAAACTGAGGTTTTTAGTGGTTCATCTGTCAACATAAGCCGTTCTTGGCACACTGATTTTGACTGCGGATAACTCCGTTTACCTGATCAGGATATGGGGCTCACGGCGGGTGTGACCGGTCAACAGGGGATGCTTACTCCTCTTAGGCACCTGATCCCACCTCTGGTGTGTCCAGGGGTCCGTGTTTGCCCAACTATCTATTTTGTATTGCTTGTAGGAGTTATGAGATTGATCGCTGTTCGTTATCTTCACCTTGCATGAAGATGATTATGTGAAAGTGGGAAGACCTCAGCTACTGAAGAAGAAAGGAAGTTGTGAACTAGTGCCCTATGGAGGTGGCAAAATACCACTTTTAGGAACTTGTGACTTGATGTTAGAAACGGAGAAGCGTTATGATGTGGTTACATTTTATGTAGTGAAGGTGCAAACGGCTCTCTATTAGGATATCCCACAGCTGATTGTCTTGAGATAATCAAAGTATTGAACAGTATTGATGGCACAAAGAGAAAGGTGGAAGATGACTTTCCGCATTTGTTTCAAGGCATTGGTAAACTGAGGAATCATCAAGTGAAGATTCACATTGATACGACAGTCAAGGCAGTGACTCAGAAAAGAAGGAAGACCCCATTTCACTTGAGGGACAAAGTTAAGAAGGAGATAAATGAGCTCCTTAAATTGGACATAATAGAGAAAATAGAAGGAGAACCTACACCATGGGTATCACCAATTGTGACCCCGCCAAAGAAGGATGGAAAAGAAATTCGTCTTTGTGTCGACATGCGACAACCCAATAAAGCCATAAAGCGCGAGAGACATACTATGCCTACCATAGAAGAACTGATACTAGACTTGAATGGATCCAAAGTATTCAGTAAACTTGATTTGCGTAGTGGTTATCATCAGCTAGAACTCCATCCTGACTCAAGGTATATTACTACCTTTAGTACGCACTTGGGTATCTTTCGCTACAAACGATTGAATTTTGGAGTGTCGTCGACATCGGAAATATTTCATGAAACCATACGTCAAGTGATCCAAGATATTCAGGGAGTGCGAAATATTTCAGACGACATAGTGGTATTTGGAGAAAACCAGGAGCAACATGACATAGCTCTACGTAAAGTGTTGAAGCGGCTGAGTGAAAAAGGTCTTACTTTGAATTATAAAAAATGTGTATTCCGTACAGATCAAATTTCATTCTTTGGAGTGATTTTTGGAACAAGTGGAATTTCACCAGACCCAGAGAAGGTTAAAGCAGTACGTGATTTTAATAGACCAGAAAGTGTGAAGGACCTTAGAAGCTTTTTAGGGCAGACAAATTGCTGTTCCCGTTTCATTAAGGATTATGCTAAAATATGTGGACCTCTCAGGCAATAAACACGCAAAGACCAACCATGGATTTGGAACAAACATTGAGAGGATGCATTCAGGACTCTACAGGAAAAGTTGTGTGACGAAACTGTAATTTCATATTATGATCCCTGCAAAGCAGTGACGGTGTAGGTGGATGCTAGCCCTGTTGGAATAGGTGCAATACTGATCCAGGATGATAACAAGGTTGTGAGTTACGCAAGCCGTACATTAACACCAGTAGAGTCAAGATATAGTCAAACTGAACGAGAAGCATTGGGAGTTGTTTGGGCATGCGAACATTTTGACCTATACTTGCGAGGTTTACCACATTTTACAATCATAACTGACCACAAACCTTTGGAGACAATTTGGAACAAACCTCAACCACCTTTGCGAATTGAAAGATGGGGACTACGTCTTCAGCCGTATAACTTTACGATAAAGTATCGTCCCGGAAGCGAGAATATTGCAGATTATATTTCCCAGCACCCAGTCAGTGGAAATCAGAAATCACAAGAAGAAGATTTAGCAGAGAGATATGTCAACTTTATTACGAGAGCATCACTACTACAAGCTATTGACTTGGATACAGTACGGGAAGCAACTCAGAAATACAGTACCCTACAAAGACCAATCCACTATACAAGATTTGGAACGTGGTACATGATGAAGACTGATGATAGTGAAGATATTGATTTGAGTGAATTGACAGCAATCAAAGCTGTTCATGATGAGCTCACTGTACATTCGGACAATATTCTGCTTCGGAATCATCGTATTGTATTACCCAAAAGTCTAAGGCAGAGAGCTATTGATATTGCACATGAAGGTCATCAGGGTGAGGACAAGATGAAATCATTTTTACGCACCAAAGTGTGGTTTCCTGGCATGGATGGAATGATCGAAGAAGCAGTTAAGACCTTATAAGATGTCTGAGTTACCATCAGGACCATGGGAGAACATCAGCATAGACTTTTGTGGACCCTTACCTTCAAGTGATTACTTATTTGTCATGGTGGATGAATACTCCCGTTATCCTATTGTCGAAATAGTGAAGTCTGTATCTGCAAGATCGACTATTCCGGTACTTGACAAAGTCATTAGTACGTTTGGATTACCAAAAACTGTAAAAAGTGACAATGGTAGCCCATTTCAGTCATATGAATTTAAACAGTTTGCAGAGAACATGGGATTTGTACATCGACGGATCACCCCCAGATGGCCCCGGACCAATGCCCAGGCTGAGAGTTTTAACAAACCACTCATGAAAGCGATACGCTCTGCTCATATTAATCAGCAGAATTGGAAACAGGAAATTTACAAATTTTTACGGCAATACCGTGCAGCTCCACATACGTCAACAGGACAAACTCCGTACAGACTACTTTTTAATCGGGAACCAAGAACAAAATTACCACAGACCTCGGAGAAAAAGTTGAACTAGTTCTTGATGAGAGGGTGAGGACACGCGATAGTGAAGCGAAACGCATCATGAAACAGTATGGTGATCAAAGAAACCATGCGATGAACTCGAATATTCAAGTTGGAGATACTGTTTTGATGAAGAAGGAGATTCGTGGAAACAAACTGCAGCCAGTTTATGACACAAATCCTAGGAGAGTGCCAAATAAGAAAGGCTCGATGGTGACCGTAGATGACTCTGTTACACGCAATGCATCGAGTTTCAAGAAAATCAGTGATCATGTTCGCAGTGATCTTATGGACAAAGTGATGTTAAAGTTTGAGGATGAAGATCTAAAGTGGCCAGAATCAAGTTACCCGAATCTTCCATGAGGAATCCAATTGATGCTAGTTCAAAGCAGTGTGTGTCTGTATCGACTAAGAATAAAGCGACTCCAAGTGTTACTTTGAGCCCGAAGACACCAGTTGTGCGCCGTAGTGGTCGGGAAAGGAAACAACCGATCAGGCTGAAAGACTTTGTGCTGTAGTGAGTTAGGGGAACCTACAGTGAATGGGGCATAATAATCCCCAGTAGGTTAATGAGGGCTAATTAAGCTCTTAATTATGTATCACATTTGTTTAATTGAATGTCAAGCAACATGTTAATCATTTTATGAAAAATAAGGGGAAAAAACTGGGTAAAAGTCTTTATTTCTGGGATCTTGTATTCCTCATCTGTACTTGAAAGTTATATAAAAAAAAAATTAACCAAAATATAGGATGGAAATCTAAAGCAAGAAGGAGATGGATGTAATGAATCCGGAATTTATAATGTTGTATGTGATTGGTTTTGAATATATAGAAAGAGCACGGAATAAAATGGCGGAATCCATGGATAGTGCGTTTTGATTGATTAGCGAGTATACAGCTAATAATCTACAAAGACAGTACCATGTTCAATAGCAAATGAAATTTTGGAGAGATCAGTTTTTTCACATATGTTCAACGTTAGGCCGATTGCTCGCTTAGTTGGTCAGATTATTAGTATGAAGCCTGTCTTCAGGAACGTAGTTCGCATTATGACTAGATATTTGTATTTTTGTGTTGAGTCCCGGACTAGTTGGAATAGCAAAATATTCTTGTCAGAAAGTGCAATTCAGGAAGTTTTATTCTGGTCTGAAAATATTTACAATTTAAACGTAAAGGGGGCAATGTTAAGAACAATAGATGTTTCAGATTTGAGAGACTTTGAATTATTCAGTGATGCATCAGATACAGGTTATGGGGGATATATTATCCCAGATGTACAGCGTTCAGCCACGAGTTCCTCACAGCAGGGTGAGGATATGGCTCTTTTTAAGGGCGGCGTCAGTGTGTGTGGTTCTTGGGATATGGAGGAGTGTAGCATGAGTTCTACTTGGCGAGAGTTAGAGTCGGTGCACAGGGTGGTTCATTCACATTCAGAGGAACCCTCCGTTGCTATATACAGTGACAATAAAAATGTATCTCATATATTAGAGGTGGGTAGCAAGAAAGAAAACTTACAGGTGATAGCTTCTAATATTTTTCAGTTATGTAATTATAACAAAATTACTATATATCCGAAATGGATTCCTAGAGAAGAAAATCAGAAAGCTGATTTGCTCAGTAGGCAGACAGATAGGGATGATTGGGGCATATATTTGTCTGTGTATAATTTTTTGTGCGAAAGATATGGTTTACATGACATAAATGCATTTGCAACAGATTACAATACAAAGTGTCAAACTTTTTATTCTAAGACATGGTTGTCCAGGGACTAGTGGCGTAGATGCTTTCAATTTCTTGTGATCGGGGGTTAAGATGTGGCTCTTGCCGCCTCCTGTGTTAATTTTAAAAAAAAAGTGTTTGGTCGAAAACGTAGTTGGGAATTTAGTCGTTTCCGAAATGGATTTCAGCCCCGTTTGGCCCATTATACAAACTTGTAAGAATGTATCATACAGCTTTTTATTGCCCAAAAATTGTATCATGGTGAAAGGTAGATGCCGGAAAGGGGTATTTTGCAATAACCCCCTTAGTTTTGATATGGTAGCTTTCAGATTCAATCATTAAAAAATTTATTTGACAGACATTGGGACACGAGCTGATGTAGCTGGGAGTGGTTTTTTAACAGACAAAATGTCGGATTACCTTCTTCAAGGGAAAAGTTTTAATACTATCAAAACATACCACGGAAGTTTTAAAAGGTGGAAGAGGTTTATCGAAAAAGAAGGATTTGAGTGTTTACCTGTACAACCTGTTCATATTGCATTGTACATTACTCATTTGCTGGACACCGGTTCTTCGTCTCATGTGATTAATCATGTTATTTATGCCATAAAGTGGGTTCACGAGCTACATGGTGTTGCGGATCCTACTAATAATACTTATATCAAGTGTCTACAAGCGGCAGCCAAACGCGTCACAACTCTTGCAGTCATCAGGAAAGATCCCGTCTCGGTCGAGATTTTAATTCGTTTATGTCATTTGTTAGTGAGCTTTAACGATGTGCTGATTGTCAGATATTTAACCATGATTCTTGTGAGGTTTGAGGCTTTTTTTTTTTTTTTTTTTTAATATGATGAATTAATTTAAAATGTTGTGATGTCAAAGTTTTTCAAAGTCATATTGTGTATTTACATTAATAAAAGTAAAAATGATCAATACAGGCAAGGGAACGAGGTACTGGATCTACAAGTGCATGTCCAGTTGATATGATGAATATGTACATGTATATTATGTTTGTCATCAACATATTTTTTATTTAAACCTGTTTTTAGGTCACACGGTGTTTCTAAACTTATATATAAGAACAAAAAGCTTAGTTACACTGCAGCTAGAGAAAATATTATTTCTAGACTAAAGGAAGTTCGAGATTAAATCTCGGTTTACATTCACTCAGATCAGATGATGCTACTGCTGTGGCTTCTAGTGTCAATGAGCGATGCATTAAAAGACATGGTCGTTGGAAATGTGAATACAGCAAAGATATGTACATAGTAAATAAGTTTGAGAATCGTATTGATGTATCTAAGAAACTAGGGTTGTGGTTGTTTATTCAACCCACCCCCCATTTATGCATTTTTCTTCGCTCCCTAACTTTGGTAATTTTCTATAATTTGCTTCCTGGGCTAGTCGGCAAATATATTTGCGTGTTGTTTTATTTTTGTGATGAGAATAGAAAAGATTTAATATTTTCCGCGGAACGGAGATTAGCGGGAAATAATTGTCTTATAGATTCGGGAATAAGTTATCGAATGAAATTGGTGTATTAAGTCACGTGGTGTGAGTCTATGAGAAGTTATCGAATAGCACGGAGAATCAGTTCTAGCCCGTCTTCAGAAGAAGACACATCAAACTTAAATAAAAATATAATTTTAATTATATTTTTAGAATTTGTTTCAAAAGTTTCATAGGTTATTGTACACTATAGAGCTTAGGTTTCCAGAGGTAAAAAACCTCTGGAAACCTTAGCCCTATAGTGTACTGTTTTGGAAATATGTGTTTTATATGGTTTTCATCCTGGCCAACAAGTTTTTCATATCAGTAATAAACATGTTATTTATTATTCATAAATGTATTTTTATGTCATAAAACTTATACGGGTCAACAGGGGATGCTTCCTCCTAGGCACCTGATCCCACCTCTGGTGTGTCCGGGGGTCCGTGTTTGCCCAATTATCTATTTTGTATTGCTTATAGGAGTTATGAGATTGATCACTGTTCGTTATCTTCACCTTGCATATTATGCTTGTCAAATACATTGTACACATTTTAATAAACTTTCGGCTCCCCGATATGCTTCCTGGGCTAGTCGGCAAATATATTTGCGTGGTTTTTTTGTTGTTGTTGTTGTGAGAATAGAGAAGACTTATGGCAAATATATTTGCTCGTTTTTTGTTGTTGTTCTTGTGAGAATAGAGAAGACTTATTATATATCAACATATCTTTTATGATTAAATCAATTCGTACTGATTTGAGAAACTATTTCAGGGTGTAGTGAGCCACCTTAAAACCGGAGATCCCTTGTCGTGGAAGGCGTTGCCACGATACAGAATCATTTTTCATACGGCATTGAGCGCTAAGCATGGGTCTAAATTTGTGGTACTTCACTTACAGCTGGTGATGTCTCAATATGAGTGAAATATTTTTTACGTCCCGTTAAACAATCACTCAATCAATTGTAATATTTCCTTAAACGAATAATATATATTTCTAGTAACGTCTACCTCGTTTTGAGGTTCTTCCGGTGTTTTTGTTGAATCAGATACGCCTGGCGTATTGTTCTGATTGAATTTTCATTAATCTGAGTTTCTTCGACAAATGCTTCACGGTTTTTACAGGTCCATTATCAATAACGTATGGCGCAATTTTCGCTTTTAGTTCAGGTTTATCAAGATGGTACATGCATGTACCCCCTTTCCTTTTTTCCCTAATTCAGGCGTTGCATGGTATTCGTCGTGCACAATTTCATTTTAAGTCTGAATGAAAGAAAAAGTGAGCAAGCTCACATACCCAGACTCTAACATTGCTTGAGAATGTCTCACATAATGAACGGTAATGCCATGCATTACTGATGAGCAATTAGACGAAAATCATTTTTTTTAAAACCACGATTTTTGTGTGTGTAAAAACATAAATTGAGCAAGCTCACACACCCCACGCTCCAACATTGCTTGACAATGCCTCACATAATGAATGGTAATGCTATGTATTACTGCAAAAACAGGACAGACGGGCTCAAAATCCTAAGTTCAATAGTGGCATAAGTCCCACAAAAATTGTGGAATCGGAATTTTCTGGAAATCTGCACATCTACGCAGTGTGTCCTTATTAACTACATGTCCGCGGTTTTATACATTAAGCAATATTCAATCAATCAATAACAAAAACACTATATACCAAGTTTGTCCCCACCCTGGGGTCAGAACCCTTACCCCGGGGATCATGAAATTTAAAATTTTCATTGCTATATACTCACTTTCTCTGCTAGATGCCCAGGAGTAAAGAAGAAGGTTTTTAAAGAAACATATCAATTTTACAGTTTTTACCCAAAATTAAGGCCCCTTACGGTTGGGTTAATGAAATTTACAATTTCAAGTCTCCTTCACCTAAAGATGCTACATGAAAGGTGAAGATAACGAACAGTGATCAATATCATAACTCTATAAGCAATACAAAATAGTTGGGCAAACACAGACTCCTGGACACACCAGGGATGGGATCAGGTGCCTAGGAGGAGTAAGCATCCCCTGTCGACCGGTCACACCCGCCGTGATCCCTATATCCTAATCAGGTAAACGGAATTATGCGTAGTCAAAATCAGTGTGCCAAGAACGGCCTAACAATCTGTATGAAACATGTCAAACAGTACTTGACCCAATGCGAGGTTGTATTGACAAATTAGATCGTTATAACGACCATAGAATTTGCAAAATGCTGACTTCAATCGAGACTGTTGAAACCCCTGTACCATCAACTTGTTTGTCAGTAGCTTGCCTCGATTTAAAAATTGACTATACGCAGAATAAGCTCTTGCGTATCGAATCAGTTGAGATATATAAACACCATATGCAGGTGATAATGGAATATTACTACATAAATATGGGAAGTTAACGATGGAGAAGCTGAAACCATCCTGTTTGTCATACAGTTGAGTTGTCAGTTTGCCGTTATGTCTACTTTCAATAAAATATCTAAGTATGAAGCACAAGTGGACGACTATGTGGTGTCTTTTATTTCGAGCTCACAGGGATATATCGAATAGACATATGAATGAAAGTTATTATTGTTAATAGACAAAAAGTTTTTGAATAAATTATGCTTCATATGAATATAGAAACAGGTCAGCTAACAAAGGAGCACAATTCGTGCCCATGGGAATTCCAACAGACTGTTGGAAGACCTGATCACCAAAGACCACGAAGATATTGTCAATGAGAACTCTAGCATATTTTTTATTTCAACTTCAGAGTACTTGTGCGTGGAATCAGAATGGTGTTTAACAAAGTAAGTTTTTGGATGACTGACCACTAGATATGAATATTTCCTTTTCCATTTTTGTTGAAGACAATATATATATATATATATATATATATATATATATATATATATACACATACATACATACAAAACATATCAAATTAGGTCAAGTTTGGCCCAGTAGTTTCTGGGAGGAAGTTGTTAACGGACAATGATGACGGTCGCAGACGAATAGCAATCGGTTACCTGAGTCCCTATAAATGGCTTGCACAATGATCAATAACTGTTGAAATGAAGGTTTCTTTTTCATATATAAGGTATATGTTGAGTGATGTTGACCTGTATAAAATGACCTTAAGTGACCTTAGTCTGGAGCCATTTTCCTATTACTTATCTGTGTGGTAGGCATAGTATGTCTCTCGCGCTTTATGGCTTTATTGGGTTGTCGCATGTCGATACAAAGACGAATTTCTTTTCCATCCTTCTTTGGCGGGGTCACAATTGGTGATACCCATGGTGTAGGTTCTCCTTCTATTTTCTCTATTATGTCCAATTTAAGGAGCTCATTTATCTCCTTTTCAACTTTGTCCCTCAAGTGAAATGGGGTCTTCCTTCTTTTCTGAGCCACTGCCTTGACTGTCGTATCAATATGAATCTTCACTTGATGATTCCTCAGTTTACCAATGCCTTGAAACAAATGCGGAAAGTCATCTTCCACCTTCTTCTATCTCAAGACAATCAGCTGTGGGATATCCTAATAGAGAGCCGTTTGCACCTTCACTACATAAAATGTAACCACATCATAACGCTTCTCCGTTTCTAACATCAAGTCACAAGTTCCTAAAAGTGGTATTTTGCCACCTCCATAGGGCACTAGTTCACAACTTCCTTTCTTCTTCAGTAGCTGAGGTCTTCCCACTTTCACATAATCATCTTCATCTAAAATGTTGACAGATGAACCACTATCCACTAACAACTTCAGTTTGTGTATATGATCAATACCTGTTCAAAGACTTGAGGACTCAATGCAACCAAAAGTATGAAACAACGTAAGTCTAGAGAAACCTGCGAAACTAAGATCATCAAAATCTGTAGTTACAGCTTGGAAACTTCAACTGGCCTAAACTCAGAGAGCACGCATCATTTGCCAGGTGGTAACAATGTATTGTCACATATTGGCAGTGATTTTCTTTTGATGTTCAGGGACTGTATCTGGTTATTTTCAACGGTCTTGTTACATGTATCGCATATGCGATAATAAGAGCTACTCCCACCTTGTTATCGCATGGGCGGTACTAACATCAGAAATTTCAAATTTTAATAAGTGCATTCCTTGCACAACTTCAAACAAATAAAAAAATTAAGGTACAAAGAAAATATGTAATTTGTGATTGATACTGCAGAGATAATCAGTTTTCGTGAAGTTACTTTTGTTGTTTCACGGGTAAAGCATGCGCTGATCGATGTCTGGGGCGTTGAAGCAGACGGGAAGTGTTATGTAACATAATTATATACACATACCCGAGACCGCTTTTTTCAGTCAGTGTTAAATAGTACTCTCTCTCTCACTCAAATTTTATGAAGAGTTTGCTAATGCCTTCTCCTACTGTGCCGTCCCGGCAAGAGTTATCTTTTGACTTCTCTTATATTGAGTTATCTCTCTTTGGATATTGTTTAGTTATGAACCGCCATATTTTTTGGTTACACGTTTTTCTGACCTCGTGTTCAATATCGCAAATTGTGGCCCATAACAGTGTAAGTAGTTGAATATTCTGTTTTATCTAGTCATAGTATTAACTGGAAAGTTTGTATTGTACATTTTGTATGTAGTAGCTTATCTAGGTGGACTATTACATGTAAGTGACCGTGCTGAATGTACGATGTACCACGTGTTTCACATATTGAACGTTTGCTATCATTTTGTAAAATGAGTAGTTATGTGATGCAATAATTATTTTCTATGAGTTTGGTATTGTGTTCTTCACTGTAATCAAAGACAATAGTATAAATTTTGGAATTGCTAGTAAATTAGAATGTGGCCTTGTTCAAAATTTAAAACTATGGAAAACAGTTTGTGCCATAATTCATTCTTTAATTATGTTGTGTGTCTATTTATGGAACGCATGTTTGGACATCAATTGTAATTGAACTTTTGTATTTTTTACAGCTTTTTACCATCAATCTCATTGTGTTATCATAATAAATTCAACTGAAACACTTTGATCTGGTTAACTTACTGACGTTGGGGGCAGTACACCTACTTTAATATTTGTCTTATACATGTTTTTTTTTTAAAAATATTTGTACAAATACATATATAGAATTAAATTCCTGAAATGATTTATGAAACCACCAATATGTGATTGATACTGACAGGGATAATCAGTTTTCGTGAAGTTACTTTATCTGTTTGGCGGGTAAAGCGTATATATATATATATATATATATATATATATACATATATATATATATATATACATGTATGCACACGCATCTTCCGACGATGGTATGTGATAATCTTCCCTTATATTGAATATATGGTTCAATAAAGGTAAAATGAGAAGCTTTCGTAATATGTGACAAGTCGGTCATCTTCTAGCATCCTCGTAAAATTCACACTCGTGACATCTCTTTGATAATGTGAGTATTACTCGGATGCTAGAAGATAACCATTACACAGTATGAAACCAGTCTGTGGGATATTCTAAACAAGCTTATATTGAATTTATCAAACATATTAAAGATCACGTTTCACGTTAGACGAGACCTGTGAATGATAAACACGCCCTCCATATATTTTGATTGTTTCGGGCCGTCAAGATAAGCTACATGGCATAGACTACCGCCATGTTCAGTGTAGACTTAGACAAGTACCTGGATGTCTTAAGATTTTAACAATCTTCAGATTATCTTAAAATATGACAGTTTTGTGAAACATCAAAGAAAACGAATAAACGAATTCTGGCTGAATAGACAGATACATGTAACATCAAAGAAAACAAGTCTGACTGAATAAACATCGAAAGAAAACACAAAACAGTATTTATTACATTCAATAACAGTATTTATTACATTCAATATATGGTACAAAATGATGTTGGGTATACTATTGAATTTCTTATGCCACTGTTCTAAACAATTCGGCCGGAAATTCCGACAAAATTGAAAGTAGAATGTAATTATACAAAATAATTTTCAGTTTTAAAGATACATGAGGATATAATCTGCAACGCTTCACGAGCTCGACATAACGGCATAGAACTTCAGATTTAAACATAAGTAGTGATTCCACTTGGCATTTAGAATTGAGAATTTCGAGTCTTTCGGATTTGTCCCATGTCGCGGCAGGCTTTGACGTATTAAAGATTCCTCACTGCTATGACCCTGTGCGCTAAGCATAGGTCTTCATTTGTGATATCCCTTGGGGATATGGGTTTAGAATAGGTCTTCAGTACCCTTGCTTGTCGTAAGAGGCGACTAATGGGGACTGTCCTTCGGATAAGACTGCAAAAAGCGAGGGGTGTTGCTAAAAAGCGAAATGGAACGGAATTTATTAGAATGATAAATGTAGATAAGATAACACCAAAAAATGGGGGGGGGGGGGGGGGAATAATTCATTTTGATTAAACTCAACAATTTGGGAATTGTTTTTAAACGATTAAACAACTTTATCTTAAAATTTTGCATCATAAATTGATAAAGTGAATAAACGTTTGTATCAGAATTTACAAAGAGTTCAGTTTAAAAGAATTTTGAAATTTCGGCATTGACAGAGATTAACGTTAGCGAGCAGTGACACCTATTAGTAGAGAATGAAAAGAACACACTTGGTTTATATACCCCCCCCCCCTCCGTGGTAAAACATCATTAACGCACATGTTCATGTATTTACACATTTGCCATGTATGTGTATACTTACAACAGGGAGTGTGGTATGTATAAAACAACAATAACTCATGATCTTATTAAGTCAACAAGTTAAACATCTTGTGTTTGATTTATTATTTTTTAACTAACAGGGACTTAGTGACAGCAGCACTCCAGTCCTAAATAGGGAGGACTTCTTGGCAGTTCATTTCTAAACTATATACTTGTAAATCTTAACATTTAGATTAAAGACGAGATGCCTTTTAATTCCATTCAAGCACACATTCTGTGTTAGCCTTTCATATATTATAAAATAAATCTGTTGATTCCTTTTACTATGGGTCGTAAACTTCACCCTAGTTAACATTGGTTTTGTTTCAATCTTTCTTTCCTGCTGTATCTCCTCAGTTTCTACACTAATCCGCACATTCGATTTAAAAAGGCTATGTTTGGGGAAAATTCTTCAAAATATTATTTTATCTTTTACAATGTTGTTTTCGGGGGTGGTGGTGGGGGGGGGGGGGGTGTTTACCTTTTATTCATTGGGTAGGCTCATAAAATCTTTTCTTAGGGTAGCAGCCAGAATAAAGTAATATGATTTGAAAGGGGTTCAATTATGTTTCAAGTCTTTTTCAGTACGATTATCTTATTTTTTCCCCTTCATTTGTGAAACAACATACTGTCACAATCTGGGGGGAAGGGGGGGGGGAGCAAAGCCGGAGAAGGGATGGTACCGTACAACAAGTGCTTGCTTAATATTTTCATTAAAACTTACTATGCCAAATATTAAGTAAGCACCTTTACGTTAATTCATTCCTCTACAAAATTCACCGTTTATAAATACATATTAATGATTTAGTATGAGGTATGTATCCATATGAAATGGTGAATTCTGAGGATGACTTCCTGTTCTCTCTGTAATATCTGCTTCCCTTGTTCATAATAGGCCTTTTGATTTGATAAAATGGTGACCTCCTCATAGCATTATTGCATTAAAATTCCGTCTTCTGTTCCGCGTTTTAGCAACACCCAAAAACCGAGGCCCAGTGTCAGAGTTGGTGTGGCACGATAAGGATCCCTGCCTCCCCAAAGGCCGCAAGACTAAATTTTGCAGCCCTTTACCATATCAATGAAAAATTTGCGAGTGGGACATTAAACAATATTCAATCAATCAAGCAAACATTTGAGATACTTCACATACAGTTAGTGACATCTCAATAAAAGTAAAAAAAAAAAAAAATTCTCGATGGGACGTAACACATAATACCATCCATTATCACTGGCATATGGTGTTGAAGTCTCTCAACTGATTCGATACACGAAAGCATGTTCTGTGTATGATCAAGTTTTAAATCGAGGCAGGCTACAGAAAAATAAGTTGATGTCATGGGGCTTTCAACAGTCCCGTTTTAAGTCAGCACGTTGCAAATTCTCTGGTTGTTGTTATGATCTAATTTACAAATGCAATCTAATCTATCACTGCACACTGGTAGCTTTCATATCAACTGTTAGGTCGATCTTTACACATTGAATTTGACTAGATTGTTCCGTTACTTGATAAAGGGCGCACAGCGGGTGTGACCGGTCAACAGGGGATGCTTACTCCTCTTAGACACACCTGATCTCACCTCTGGTATGTCCAGGAGTCCGTGTTTGGCCTTCTTGCAATTTTGTATCTTTTATTGAATTTACGAGATTGATCTGGTTATCTGCTGGTTATCTTCATTGATATGTAAACATTACGTTTATCGACAAAATTGCTAAATATATGTAATTTCGATCACATGTTTATACACAGAGCTCCCGCAATAAGGTAGCATTAAAGTTAATTTATGCATGTGACCTGTATATGATGGATAACATTATCACAAGGCAAGTTTACACTAGATATGAAAAGGGCGATCTTGTTTTATGATGGTCATTGAGCACCAACGATACAATTTGTAGATTCACAATATTTTTGACTTGTTTTTAATAACAAAGACTGCTACACTCCTTTTGTCACAATTAGACTAATTACATGATGTGAGGCTAACATGGAGATCGTTGTCTGTTTTTACAAAGCTGAATTAAATAGAGTGAATATTTAGTTTGTTCAAGTTATATGTAACAATGAACAAACAGACGAAGTAAAGGATATATTTATACCTTTAACATATTTAAAAACCGGACCCACATATATTTAAAAGTCCCTGACAATAATACAGAGCTTAAGAAATCAAATAATTTACACAGTGAGAAAATATACTATTGCCAAAGTGAAAAGGCCAGTTAAATTGATCTTTTTTTAAAATTGCATATAGTGTACTAAGCATTTGATTTCCCGCTAGAACTCATTTTCTGTATCCTCGTTAAGCCTAATTTTAAGCTTTTCTGGATGCTTGTATATCCTTCCTGCCATTGTGTAACTCATTAGAGTCGCCCCTGATTGTTTAAGGCGTTGTTGAGTGATATGAATTGAAGGACAATAGTTGCTTACATTTCACATATTTGAAGATTCCGCTTGCCCACGGACTAGTAAATTGTGGACCTTGCATAAGTTTAGCATGCTCCCTATTGCGGAATATAGTGAAAAATACTCAAGTTCATATACAATACAATATTACATAATGTACTTTCCTTTATCGTTTCTGATTTGGAGGCTTTAAAGTCTTGAAATGGAGTGAAAGGGACAGGGAACCTAACTAAACAGCGATTTTGACATTCTTGGTGTTTGACATTGGTAAGGAACAGTTCAAAATCCTAGTTCTTAACACATGTACACAAAGCGGCACAAGGTAGTGGCACAACACTGATTGTTTGCCCACTATGATACATGAAGCAAATTTCGCATCTAAATGTACTACAATTTTAAAGTAATACAGAATCATAGTTATCAATTATGACCTAATTAGCAATGAACAGACTTTTCAGTGGCTACACAAAACGTTATTCGCCATCATTTGGTGCTGTCAACAAACAGAAAAGTAAAAACTATGCGCTTCAAACATTAACATATCCCCTATTATATGCAACGTCGTCTTCGGTGGGTCACGTACACAATATTTTTTGTATACATGTAGTTTTAATTTTCTAACTACGCACCACATGGAGGTGTAATTTACAGGACTAATGTATCACTCGATAAGCGTTACACAATTATGAACCTGACTTCGCACACACAGCCGGTCACATTTAATACCATGGTTTAGAAGAGTGTTGGTGTAGACAGTTTATCTGTTGTTTTTTATCACAGCTTTCAGGGACCTCATTTTGAAACTCGTGTCTGAACACACTTGGCAACAAATTCTCTCGAATTCAGAATAAATGTAAATTTTTGTACCAATTAATAGTCTGATAACATTATGTTGGTAGCATGAAGTTTAAAGCTCTACTGACATCGTAAAGGAGACACGGATGTAAGAGACTAACAATGAAGACCACCCTATTTCTTTACTCTGTTTTACTCTAGCTATATCTACGGTATGTGAACGCTTGACTGGCGTTCTAGTTATACACTCAACCCACCCACCGGCAAACGGAAGTTTGAGGGTATACTGGGACCACATCGTCCGTCCGTAGACTTAATATGTCCACAATGAACAGATTTCAATAAAACTTTTGTATATCTTATATGAATAGTGAAGTTCATCTTCACAAGTCGTCCCGTGGGGATCCGGGTTAGAATAGGTCCTCAGCACCCCTAGCTTGTCGTAAGAGGCGACTTAATGGGGCGGTTCGTGTCCGAGTTCCCGTGTCACAACAGGTGTGGCACGATAAAGATCCCTCTCTGCTCAATAGCCATAAGCGCTGATTGATTGATTAAATATTGTTTAACGTCCCTTTCGAGAATATTTCACTCATATGGAGACGGCACCATTGCCGGTGAAGGGCTGCATTATTTAGGCCTATGCTCGGCGCTTACGGCCTTTGAGCAGGGAGGGATCTTTATCGTGCCACACTTGCTGTGACACGGGACCCCGTTTTTGCGGTCTCATCCGAAGGACCGCCCCATTTTGTCGCCTCTTACGACAAGTAAGTGGGTACTGAGGACCTATTCTAAGCCGGAATCGAGGATAGGCTTAAATCAGTGAAATATTCTAGAGAGGGACGTTAAACAATATTCAATCAATCAATCTCAACAATCAGTCAAAAGGCTGACAAAGTGTGTTTATTCTTCAACGAGCACAAATTCTCTATTTCCCACCATCCAATGTGTTCTGCCCTTCCACCCCAGCATTCTTTTTCAATTTATTATCACCATTATTACATCCACTGACACAGTGTCTCCCGGGCATATTTGTGAAAGAATTTACTTCTAAATGTGTTGATAAAAATTGCAAACTTGCACACAAAACCAAACAATAAAAAATGAAAGGAATGGCCTCTTACGACAAACAAGGAATACTGGGGACCTATTCTAACCCGGATCCCCACAGGACGTAATTTATTGAGGATAGGAAATACATGATCTTGTAAAATGTCATTACTCTAAAACCGGTCGCGGTAGTTGGTAGAGCGTTGATTTCGTAACCGGGAGGTCATGAGTTCGAGTCCCCCTCCCCCCTCGTACTATAGCCGCGTTATAGCTTACCACGTTAGACCGGTAGTTGTTGCTTCTTTCCCAAACGCTCGACATTAAGTGAGAAGCACTGGTCTTTCGGATATAACCTTAACAAGAGTACCGCAAACGGTATATAGTACGCCCGTGAAAATACTTACATAGTGTGTTTTTCTTAAGCCATAATTTGTAAGATTTTGCTTGAGGTAGCATCAGTCATCATCAGGCCACTAAAACCGAGGTCCCGTGTTACAGCAGGTGTGGCACGATAAAGATCCCTCCCTGCTCGATGGCCATAGGAGCCGAGCATAGGCTTAAATTTTGCAGCCCTTCACCGGCAGTGATGACGTCTCCATAAGAGTGAAATATTCTCGAGAGGGACATTAAGCAATCTTCAAATAATCAATCAATCAGGCTGTGACATACTTTTTATGCATAATATGAATAAAGAGTCTTAGCTTAAAACTGACGAGGTAGATAGGCAAACGAAGAGTTATCTAAAACATCAAAGAAAATTTTAAAAATGGTGAGATTCAATTGAAAATCCTTGCACTGAACATATCTTCCAAGTTATTTACACAGATCCTAGCTTCTAAACGGTGAGAGTACATGTAGTTACAAGGACATACCATGTCCTTTATTCAATATATTTCCTCAAAACGGACTGAGTTCAACAACCTGTAATTTTCTCAAAAATAGAAGAAAGGCAAACTCCTTGCCACATGCGCATCTTCCATACCCATACAAATACTCTGTAAAATAAGAAGGTCCTCACTTGAAAAAAATGTGGAAGAAAAACCGGACAAATCATGTACTTTCAATGTAATCTTTCCTCAAAACCGACTAAGTTCAACAACCAGTAATTTTCTAAAACATTGAAGAAAATCAAAAGTCCTTCACACATGCATACCTTCAATACCCATTTAAATATATTTATACACGTTACAAGTAACATGTGTGTTTGTTCTTGAATATCAGCGTTTATTTTTACAGCCAATTCTTGATTAGTTGTAAAACGTTATTCGTGCGTATCGAAGTTTACCTGAGTACAGGTTTAGAGTAGTGGAATCATTCGAGAATTCGCTGCACAGATCCCCATCCACCCTTCTTTAAGCATTTTGTGTATTTAAAGTTTGTATTGATATTACGTTTTTCTATTGTAGAATGTTATAACAAATGAAGTGAAGATAAAGATTTATCTATGTGTGAAGGAGAAACTTCAAAAGTACTGTGCGATAACATATGCCAGAAGTGGTGTAAATCAAATGTGGATTCTAACAAGAGGTACTGTGAGCAATGCTCACTAAGAATACCCCCCGCTTACTCCAATCTCCCAAAGGGTGTTGGTAATAGGTAAAACTTCAGTATTATGATCCAAAAGGTATCTAGGAACACAGCATCTCCATGCGATGAAGAACGCCATTAAAGAATTTAAATGGAAACCATATTGCTACTTCGATGTCCAGTGCGCGTGACCTTTGACCTTTTGACCCCAAAATCGACAGGGAACATCTTCATCCCATGGGTAGTCCATATGTATGATATGGTGACTGTACGTGGAAAGGATAACTCTTTAGAGCCCGGAAACCATATTGCTACTTCGATGCCCAGTGCACTTGACCTTTGACCCCAAAATCAATAGGGAACATCTTCATCCTATGGGTAGTCCGTATATATGATATGGTGACGGTAGGTGGAAAGGATAATGCTTTAAAGCCCGGAAACCATTGCGTCTACAGACGGACGGACGGACAGACAGACGGACAACCCGATTCCAGTATACCCCCCCCCACAACTTGTTGCGGGGGGTATAAAAAATTCTAAAGAACTTTTAGTAAACTTAAAATCGCAAAACTTTTCTCAAATCAACAACATCAAAACGTATGGCTTTTCAACACTTTACACGATCATTCCTCACGATAAATTAAAGACTAGACTTTGACATCATAGACAGTTGCTTCTTCCATAACATTGGAAAATGTAAATATTCCTATCTAGTGATCAGTCATCCAAAAATTGTGGCAATCCACGCACAAGTACTCTGAAGTTGAAATAAAAAAAACTGTCTGTTGGAATCCCCATGGTCCCGAATTATGCTCCTTTGTTAGCTGACCAGTTTTTGTATTCCTATGAAGCAGAATTTATTCAAAAAATTTCTACGTGAGAAAAAAATCTCTTGCCGTGGCCTTCAATTCGACATTTAGATATATTGGATGATACCCTAAAAAGCTAGGTCCTGTGTGACAACAGGCGCTGGCACGATACAGATTCCTTACTACTATGTCATACGCTGGTATAGATTTGTGGCAGTTCAACTAAAATCTGGTGACATTGATATCGGAGAAGAAATATCGAGTGGGACGTAGAACAAAACAAATATATTGTAATGGAAATAATTATACCTGTGATTTTCCGTTTTATCATCACTCATCATATGTTCAACAGTAGTAAACTACACTGTACATTCCAGGAGTACCTTGACGAATACAAAGACATATATGAATGGCTAATGTACTGTTTTGAAATTCCGTTCCTTTGCACTATTAACGTTTTTTTTATGTCAAACTGCAGGTCGACATTTAGACTTCTAAAATATCAAACCGAAGCAAACTAAGCAGTATATATTGTACCACACGGGATGTCGATGTGACTTTAAATCATCATTTTATTTTCTTTAATTGTTCAAATATATTTGGGGATGTGATAAGATACATGTATAATCTAAAAAGTTTCAATGCTTTCAAATGGTAGTCGCACGTTGTATGACTGGTCTCTGCTTTGAATGTTTAGGAATATACTTCAATTATTCTCTGGAGACACAAAATATTCTCGACGATAGCAGCGATGGTTTACATCTTAGAGTGCAAAACCTTAAAATAATAATTTATTAATGTTAAAATGACACTAGACATATCCTTATCGTCTACAAATGGTTTATGAATATTGTCTTTAGAAGATTATTTCATACGGCGTCATAACTATTTAGCACCGAGTACTAATGATTAGATTTCAGATAGGTATGAACTTGACGGACGAAGTTTTATGATCATGCAATTCATTTCAACACCCATCACAGAACCTCCATCCTCATAAAACGTCCGCCGGAAGAGACCGGTACACAGAGCAGAAACCATGACGACAAACAGGTAAATATTATACTAATAGCGACTCAAGTGTTTATGGTATAATTTCCATTCAGTTTTTATAACCTCACTGTACACCCTAAGAGGAGTGTGGACTGATTTGACTGGCAACTTTTGTTTGTCTCTTATTATGCGTTATCAAGTGGTTTCGCGAGAGGGCCGTATTTTATGACCCTTTATCTTATTTTCTTTAACATTATACAGTTATAAATTAGCGATAACGCTTACGGAATTCTTAAGCATGAATTTGAATAAAAGGTATTGAACACTGCACAGGGTGTACGTTTGTATTAATCGGGAAACATGTCGGAGGAGGCGCTCAGGTACTGGCAGGTAAAACTTAGACTTCTTGCTTGAAAAACATTAGCGTCCAGGAAAATTTAACAATTGATCAACCGGGTCAGGCGAGTTATTGACTAGACTAGCAGTTTTTGTTCTTTTGTTCAGACTGAATTATGTGCAAGAAAAAATGCATAATCATGCAAATTCACGAGATAACTCTGTGCGTAATTAGAGAAAGTTTCCACTTTCCATAATGACTGCTTGTATTATAGTGTCGGACCGTGGGGACAATTAAATACGGTGTTAAAAACTAGCGAGGTAAATCAACAACATAGCCTTGCCATTTCAGCAGGCTTATATTAGGTAGTTCTCATTCTTTCGTTTCACGTTACTGTAGCCTTTTGGGACATTCATCAGCTGACACCTAATTAAATGTGTTGCATATTAATGGATCCTATTTTATGAACACGTTTTCCTTTCAGAGCTGACATCGAACATGGCGGACTGGTATGGAATTTCACGATGAACGAAGGAGTTATTGGTAGCTGCTACTAATGGGAAGGATGATTATTTTGCGCATGTGTCGATTTTCACCATTACGTCTACCCTGTAGATCCGAATTTGTGTGATAACTCATAAACAAATTCGTATTTGCGGCGTAATATGTAGTGAGTGACTTTGACATCGAGGGATCGCCGAATTCCAGGTACGGTGCTCTTTCGAACTGTTCTAGCTTTATAAAAAGTAAGCTGAATTCATTTATAAAATCTGAAGAATGTCAAGAAATCAATATATCGAGAAATGTGTGATACAGGTTTGAATTTGTAATCTTGACCTTGACACCATCTCCTTCATGTAACTGCATTGCTTAAGAGTGTAGATATTTTAGCTACCTCAAGCCACCTCTGCATACTTAATGCTGACCAGGGTATTGCCAGGACATCGTCACTGGGTTGAAAGCAATGTAGTAATTCGGTTTAAAGAGAAATATTTTATTGACGAAATCCAATATGCATATAAAAGCATCTTATTGCTAATCTCAGCGAGATTTTATTACCCATTGTATGACCGCCAATTCACTGCTAGAAAACGCCTCTCTCGTACGTTACTACTCATGATGATACCGTCCTATCGATATGGAAGTTTGATTTGAAATTTGAAACAGCTTGTAATTCAATTCGACCTGTGTTTCCTTTTTAAAATAGGGAATTTGGATTTGTTTCACATTCAGAAAAATGTACGCATGAAATATTGTATTTTTGTTTTGTTAAGGTCATTACCACTGTCAGTGAAATTTTATATTTATGGCACGCATAATTATACAACATTAATAAAATCCAACGTCAAAAAATGAATTTCTAAGTGAGGTAATTCTTGGTCAGCTATCTACATACAAATTATGATAATTGCTCTCATTCTGTAATTTAAAAAAAAAAATCAGTAGGAAATGGGAGATGAACGGGGTCTTATTGTATGAAGTAGAGTGTGAGACATCGAAGTCGCATTCCTAGGTATTGTAACTGTACACTTGCACATCACATCTACGTTATTCAGGATCATTTAAAAAAAAATGTAACATGTTTTGGGTTTAGTCGGTCCATTAAAAAATAAAGGTGAGTAATTTAACCATACGAGTCAAAAAGTGTGAGTGTGTCTGTGTGAGCGTGTGTCTTGATATGGGGAAAATAAAACTGTCAAGGTATTCATTTCATTTACATATATATTTAAATCTAACACGATTGACGTCAAATATTTGTATACCCTCTGCTAATGAAATGAAAGTTTATAACTACAGTGGATAGTTCTATCTTTGTGATTCATACCCTAGGTGCCGATGTTCATATAGTCACGTTTTATTGTTTCTTCTTTTTGAGGACAACCAGCCGATTATATAGACTCCATTTGTGATTTGAATGAGCCAGAATTCAACTCCAGAGCCTACATGGCAAATGTGCTTTCGAACAAAGAAACTTGAAGAGTGTCATTGTATACGATTCTGTTCTTCATACACATGTATATTATCATATTAAATCATTTACATGTATATAGGTTGTTTGGTATGACGCGTCTATTGTATTGTTATGTAATTCTTCTATCCAGCAGTGTATGCACACAATTATCCATGACATATACTTGAATAATTGTCAGTCTATTTATCATTTCCACGAGGAGATGCTGGAAATTAGAATAATTTGTATACACGAGTCCTTCACCAAAACGCTCGGTATTTAGGAGTGAGTGTCACGGGTCTTTCGGATGAGGTCTTTAAAACTGATGTTCCGTGGCGCAACAGGCGTTGACACCACAAAGAACCCTCACCGCAACCTGAGCTCCATGCATAAGTTCAACTAAATATGGGGCACTTCACCTACAGCTGGTGAAGTCTCCGTATCAGTGAAAAATTCTGGAAGAGATACAAAACAAATAAACAAAGAGTTAATATAATGATCCAGGAATTGGGTTAGGGAATTGTGTACATCATGTAGTAATAGGTCTGTGAATATGTTTAAAATATTAAGATTTAACCTTGTTACAAATTTATTTTAACACTATGGTGAAAAATGGCATCAAATACATTTGTGTACACACACACACACACACACACACACACACACACATACATACATACATACATATATATATATATATCACTTTGCCACGACGAAGAAACAGTGGAATAAGTTTTGTGTTTCTGTCATAAAACTTTTTTAAATGTCATTTTGTATTTTATTTTTTTATTGGAGCAAGGGATATTCCTCTCGCATAAAATGTATATTGAAATACAATGTAACAGAAAAAAGGGATCAGAAGAATAGCTCCAGCACTTAAGCATATATTACCTGGTAATTATCTTGGTAACACTACATGTATATGGTATTTATCAGAGTTTCGAACCACCAATAAATCGCGTGGATTGTTTCCCTAAGTTATTGATTGTTTTGACAGAAAGCAAACTTTAGTTCAATGAGACTACTAATATTATAAATCAATTAATTAACATTCTCATGCCTAAATGTTTGACTTCTGTTGCGTTTTTGAAAAAGTTGTTATTAATAATAACGTACAGATCAATGTATGTTACATGACAGTCTGTTAGTCTCGGGTCCGTTAACACGAATGCGGTCGCTGAAGTCCGGGGACCTTTAACACGGCTGCTGTATACATGGTCCTTGGGCCATTAACACGGCTGCTGTATGTGACACACTCATTGTTCATCATGTAGTGTGCCATAGAAAATGGATTATAACTTTACATGTATTTGTTGGTTTCTTCAATCGTTCAACTGGACGTATTTGACTTGCTCATTTTGAAGGGAAGTACACAGATCTTAAATATGTTTATCGTGATTAGCATTTATGACACTACTTCAGATCATTGATCATAAATCTTATTATGTAAAGTTTTTATTTGATTTAAAACAATATTTAGTGTTGCTTATTAGATCATTTCTGCTTTATATTACACGGTAAACGTGTATTAACTTGCTTAATGTGCTTGAAAAAAAAACAACCAAGAAGCCCACAGACCTTATCGGTCACCTGAGTTCTATGTACCACTAGTCCTAAGGCTGATGAAATCTATCATAATTTTCCTGTTCCGAATATCTAAGCAAACTTCTAAAATTCAGAAGAAGTAGAAAACAAGATGTGTTCTTAATACACAATGCCCCCCCCCCCCGAAAGTACTCGGACTGATGACATACTTTACATAATACATATTACATCAACACTATATGCCTGTTTGGGACCCGGCCATGAATCAGAACCCTGGGGTTGCGAAATTCACAATTTGGTACATCCCCATTTGTTTCGTCTAAATTATGCATTTAGTTTTTATACAATATGAGGAAAATCAAGAGAAAGTCTCTCATTATCACAGGGATAAGCTTATAAAGTCCCGACAATCGTTGGTAAATCCACACAAGCCTCATTTCTGCAGACGTTCATTATAAACGAAAACGTATCCGCGTAATCGACAGCGATTCCGATAAGTGAAAATTGCTTCATGGGTTGATGCAAGGTGAAGATAACGAACAGTGGTCAATCTCATAACTCCTACAAGCAATACAAAATAGATAGTTCGGCAAACACGGACCCCTGGACACACCAGAGGTGGGATCAGGTGCCTAGGAGGAGTAAGCATCCCCTGTCGACCGGTCACACCCGCCGTGAGCCCCATATCCTGATCAGGTAAACGGAGTTATCCGCAGTCAAAATCAGTGTGCCAAGAACGGGTTAACAATCGGTATGAAACACGTCAGACAGCATTTGACCCAATGATAGGTTGTATTGACGAACTAGATCGTTATAACGACCATAGAATTTGCGAAATGCTGACTTCAATCGAAGACTGTTGAAATCCCTGTACCATCAACTTGTTTGTCAGTAGCTTACCTCGATTTAAAAACTGACTATACCCAGAACAAGCTCTTGCCTATCGAATCAGTTGAGATATATAAACACCATATGCAGGTGATAATGGAATATTGCTACATAAATGTGGGAAGTTGACGATGGAGAAGCTGAAATCATCCCGTTTGTCATACAGTTGAGTTGTTAGTTTGCCGATAATGTCTACTTTCAATAAAATATCTAAGTATGAAGCAGAAGTGGACGACTCTGTGGTGTCCTTTATTTCAAGCTCACGGGGATCTTTTCACCATGTGTATATGAAAAACGAAGATAAAGAACAGTGATCAATTTCATAAATCCCATAAAGGTGTAAGGCAACCAGATCATCCCCTAGACACACCAGAGGTGGGATCAGGTGTCTAGGAGGAGTAAAGATCCCCTTTTGATCGTTCGCATCCGTTGTAAGTCCTATATCTTATCAGATAAACAGAGTAATCCGTAGTCAAAATCATGTAATTTGATATGAAACACGTCTGACAGCATTCGACCTAACGACAGATTATATGTGCAAATAAGATCATTTTATCGACCAAAAATTTGCGAAATACGCCCGTGAAAATGCTTACATAAGGTGTTTTTCTTAAGCCAACGTAAACTAATCAAAATCCTTGCCACGTGCAATTAATCTTTATCTTTAATACCTATGAAATACTCTATTAAATATGAAGGTTCTAGCTTGAAAACTAGAAGGAAAAATAAAAGACAAATGATGTACTCTCTGTGCAATATTTCCTCAAAACTAACTAAGTTTAACAACCTGTAATTTTCTCAAAAACTGAAGAAAATCAAATCCTTGCCACATGCACATCTTCCATACCCACACAAATACTCTGTAAAATAAGGTCCACACTTGAAAACTGAGGAAGGAAAAACAGACAAATCATGTTCTCGCTGTAATAATTACTCAAAACTGACTAAGTTCAACAACCTGCAATTTTCTCACAATTTGAAGAAAATCAAAATTCTTGCCACATGCACATCTTCAATACCCATACACTCTGTAAAATAAGATTATCCTCACTTGCAAATTGTGGGAGGAGTTAACCGAAGAAATTATGTACCCTCAAATAAAAGGGTGAAACTAGGTCGAAAAGGATCAAAATTGCAACATGATCTAGGGTGATCCACAAAGAAGCTACATAGCAAGTTTCAGGTTGATATGAGAAATGAAACTAGAAACAGAAATCGCCGAACGGACGGATGAACTCAGTTGGAGACATAAATACCACATGCAGGTGATAATGGAATATTGCTACATACATCTAGGTATGGGACGTTGACGATAGAGAAACTGAAGTCATCCCGTTTGCTGAGTTGTCAGTTTGCCTTTCCTTTAACATCTATGCCCATTAAAATATCCAAATATGAAGCAGATATGAAAGACTGTGGTGGGTTTTTTTTTTTTGAGTTCACTGGGATATATCGTATCTACATGAAAGGTGAATATAACGAACAGTGTCAATCGCATACATCCTACAAGCAATACAAAATAGTTTGTTGGGCAAACACGGACCCCTGGACAAACCAGAGGTGGGATCGGGTGCCTAGGAGGAGTAAGCATCCCCTGTCGACCGGTCACACCCGCCGTGAGCCCTATATCCTGATCAGGTAAACGGAGTTATCCGTAGTCAAAAATCAGCGTGCCAAGAACGGCTTAACAATCGGTATGAAAAACGCCAGACAGCATTTGACCCAATGATAGGTTGTATTGACGAACTAGATCGTTATAACGACCATAGAATTTGCGAAATGCTGACTTCAATCGAGACTGTTGAAACCCCTGTACCATCAACTTGTTTGTCAGTAGCTCGTCTCGATTTAAAAACTGACTATATGCAGAACAAGCTCTTGCATATCGATTCAGTTGAGAGATATAAACACCATATGCAGGTGATAATGGAATATTGCTACACAAATATGGGAAGTTGACGATGGAGAAGCTGAAATCATCCCGTTTGCCATACAGTTGAGTTTTCAGTTTGCCTTTACTGTCTACTTTCAATAAATATCTAAGTATGAAGCAGAAGTGGACGACTCTGGTTTCTTTAATTTCGAGTGCACAGGGATATATCGATTCTGAATATGAATGACAAATGAGCATTGTTAATAGACAAAACGTCGTCGATATATCTAAAAACATGTTGAGTCGAATGCCACAACAAGAATTATTTTCTGATGTAAAGGCTACATTCTGCCTCATAAGAATACAAAAACAGGTCGGCTAATAAATGAGCACAATTCGTGCCCTTGGGAATTCTAACAGACTCGGAAAACTTAATCACCAAAGACTTCGTAAATAGATATTGTCAATGACGAGCCCTAACAACTATTTTCAGAGTGCTTATGCAAAGAATCAGAAAGTTGTTTAACAAAGTCATTTCTTTGAAGGACTGATCACAAAATATGAATAAATCTGTGTTCTATTTCTATTGATAAAGCAGCTGCTGTCAGTGGTATCAGAAAGCCTGGACTTTAACTCATCGTGGGGTATGGTTGTGTAAAGTGTTGAAAAGTCATACGTAATTTGGGAAAAGTTTTGTGATTTTTAGATTGATTGATTATGGTTTTATGCCGTTTTGGCAATATTTTAGCAATTTTACGGCGGTTAACTAATTGAAGTATGTTTGGTTGTAAGTGTTTTTGAGTTTCCCTAACGGTCCGCAATGAACGTACTCTTTTTCGATCATCAGGTAAACTATCTTTTGCGTGCCAAGGGAGTGGTGATCCTTGACACAGGACACCCTTTAACGTTCCATCCGACGGACATAAAAGTTATAAAAAAAGATACATAAATAAATGTATAAATTTATAATGTATTTATATATGTATAAATAAAGATAAAAATACAGATCATTTCATGTATAAACACAGTTGTATTATAAAAGTATTCTAATGTTTCTGTAAAAATCGCATCCTTATAATTTGAATAATAAAATGATTGTCAATATTTGTAAAAAATTCTTGCATTGATTGGACATTATTACAAAAGCCCCACAGGCCTTATCGGTCACCTGAGTACTAGTGAATTTAAGTATCACTACTTCCAAGGGCTATGAAATATAGTTCTGAATATGTAAGCTAAATTCTAATGTTCAGCAACAGTATAAAACAAGATATGTTCTTAAAACTTCACTGCCCTCAACAGTACATACACTGATGAGAGGCTTTACATAATATAATAGGTGTATTAACAATAAAACATCAAAAGACATGACTAATTTGGACCCATCCTAGAGTCAAAACCCTAGGTTGTGAAATTCACTATTTTTTGTACATTCTTTTTCGCTATTCCTAAGTATGCATTTAGATTGTATACAGTAGCAGCAAACTTACACATAAATAATACATACTAAGTTTGGCCCCACCCTGGGGTCAGACCCCTACTCTGGGGATCATCAAATGTATAATTTTGGTGAAAGACTACCTGTTCTTTCTGAATATCCATTTAGTATCAATAACAATGAAGATGTCATTTAAGTGTTTTACGCATAGACACTATATAAGAAGTTTGGCCCCGCCCTAGGATCAGAACCTCTACCCCGGGGATCATGAAATTTACAATTTTGGTAAGGCCTTCCTGCTCTACATCACTATGCATTTAGTTTTTCTTACACGTGTGTGGTTCTTAACAAGAGTTTTGAAAATTGGGTCAATTTTGGGCAGTTTTTTGCCCCGCCCCTAAGGCTCCAGGAATCCCGAAATTCACAATTTATAGCCCCCTTGTTCCAAAGATGCTTCAAACAAAATTTGAAAAGAATTGGACTGATAGTTATCAAGAAGTTGAAAATGTTTATTGTTCACACAATTAATAACTGACCATTTTGGCCCCACCCTGATACCAAAACCTCTACTCCTGGGATCATCAAATTTACAATTTTGGTAAAGGACTACCCGTTCATTCTAAATATCTATAATAGTATCAATAGCAAGAAAGAAGATGTTATTTAAGTGATTTACACATAAACACTATTTACCAAGTTTGGCCCTACCCTGAGGATCATGAAATTTACAATTTTGGTAGAGGCCTTCCTGCTCTCCATCATGCATTTAGTTTTTAGGTCACCTGAATCATTCAGGTGACCTACTGCTATCTGTTTTTGTCCGTCGTCCGTTAACATTTGAACATTTTCAGTTTCTTCTCTGAAACCCCTGAACCAATTTCAACCAATTTAGGCATATAGCATTTGTGGGTGGAGGGGAACAAAAATTGTGAAATTCGTGGTCCCTGCGCTCCTGGGGCCTGAGGGGTGGGGCAAAAACCATCAAAATGAGTGTAATTTTAAAAAATCTTCTTCTTTACTCTTGGACATCAAGAAGCCAAACTCTGGGCATAATTATAATGAGCGTTGAGCCCTCTACCAAAATTGTGAAATTCATGGCCCCTGGGGGAGTGGTTCTTGTGTTAGGGTGGGGCTCTATTGGTCATATAGTGAAAATGTAGAAATTCTTTGAAAATCTTCTTTTCTGTCTCTGGATAAAAGTAGACAAACTAATAGCATGGTAATGATGAGCAAGGATGCCTCTTTAAAAATTGTGAAATTCATGGCCCCTGGATCAGGGGTTCTGGTGCTAGGGTGGGGCTCTATAAGTCATATAGTGAAAATGCATTATTTCTTTGAAAATCTTCTTCTCTGTCCTTGGGTATTAAGTAGACAAACCAATAGCATGGTAATGATGAGCAAGGATTCCTCTTTCAAAATTGTGAAATTCATGGCCCCTGGGTCAGGGGTTCTGGTATTAGGGTGGGGCCCTATTGATCATATAGTAAAAATGCATTTTATTTCTTTGAAAATCTTCTCCTTTGCTGCTGGGTATTAGGTAGCCAAACTAATAGCATAATTATGATGATCATGGATGACTCTCCTGAAATTCATGGCCCCAGGGTTAGGGGTTCTGGTGTTTGGGCGGGGCCCTATTGATCTTATAGTGAAAATGCATTTTATTTCTTTGAAAATCTTCTTCTCTGCCCCTGGGTATTAAGTAGACAAACTAATAGCATGGTTCTGATGAGCATATATATAAACATATATATTTTAAGTTAATTGCGGAAGGTTTTTACTTTAAATCAATCCGGGAATATAGTTGCCTACTATACACTTCGTGCATTAGTTGCCTACCATAACAGTCGCGCAGCTTGATAGAACTTTTGAATCTTGCAACATTGTGTTTGTAATTAATAAAATTTTGAAATAAATAATTTCCTTTTTTATGCATATTACTTGAGGAGGGGGTCATATTGAGTTGCACCTGTTGTTAAGTTGGTAGGTTGGTCAGTAGACCAAATTTCTGCTCAATATCTAGATATATCTAGAGAATGCTATGTTTATTAAACATCATACTTATTGCACTGTTTCCCCATGAAAAGGAGTTGGCTCCAATTTTGTGGTCAAGAGTTAAAGTACTCTAATCAGCAGTATTTGACTTATCCTGATATCCGATACTTTCGGCCTCACAAAGGTAGAGGTGGGCATGTGGAAGTTGAAGTACAAGCCCAAACGGCATGTAAATTTAGAGGCTTAAACCTTTAGCGATGTACTTTTCATTTTGATTCAAACGATCAATTTATTCATCAGATGTAACATTATGAAATAGCCAATTAAATAACACTGGTAACAATTAAAATGCACTGAAAAGTTCGATTAAGGACATACGCAATGTAGTTTTGAACTTTATTTTCTGTCATTTACGATTAGTAATGAAATTGAGAACAGAAGATGTATTGTAGCTAAAGATGTGGAAAAATAGATTTCCTTTGGTGGGAAAAGGCAACTAATAAAATTAATTAATAAATTACTGGGCATGTAAGTATTTGTTTGAGCTAATTTAATTAGTATACATGCCTGCCCAAAGGGCATGTGCTGGGGGAAAAAATTGGCAAATCTTGTCCATTCAATATCCTGAGAACCATTTCCTTGAAAGACATCAAACTTGATACACTGGTTCCCTTGTAGAGTAAATGGCCCTGTTGATTTTGCGGTCATCAGATCAAAGGTTAAAAATCGAACTAAAAATGCAAAGATCTACACCCTTAAAAATATCTTGAGTACCCTTTGCTCGACAGAGGTCAGACTTGATGCACTGGTTCCTTTCGGAGAAGATGACCATTGTAGCTAATAAAATCACAAAGACAAGGGTAAACTGAATAATAGCAATATATACAACTACTCAATACTTTAAGAACCCTTTGCTTGACAGACATGAAATTATTATGTATATTGGTTTTATCTAAGGAGTAAATAACCCTTTTCTTTATGATGTCTCAGACCTAGGTTTTTTAAAAAGGATTATTGATTGAACATAAAAATGACACATGTACTTCATAATCACATAGCTATTCAATGTTTCTTCCATCCAAAAGTAAAATTCTTATATTTAAACACAAACCTAATTCAAACATTGGAAGGTTGTTACATGATACTCAGGTGACCTATAAGGCCCCTGGGCCTCTTGTTCTTACACATATGCGGTGCTTGAAGATTTTTGATAATTCGTCAATTTGGGAGAGTTTTTGCCCTGCCCCTAGGGCCCCAGGGGTGCTGGAGACCTGAAATTTACAATTGATGTTCCCCATGTCTCAAATATGCTTCATACCAAATTGGAAAAGAATTGGACTGGTAGTTATCAAGAAATAAAATGTTCCAATTGTTAACGCACGACGACGGACGACAATCAATTTCAATAGGTCACCTGAGGTCTATTTCGTATGGGCGTAAAATTAATGCATTCTAAAACAATTTATAGTTTATGGACAGTCACAAGATGTGCATACATTCAGTATGAAATTCTTTGTTTAGTAGGTACGAATGGGTCAATTTTATGTTTGGAATGTTGTGGTACTATACGCGTGTAGTTTCCCCTTCAACAGGCGATTATCCCTCTGTAGCGAGAGAGTAAACATTGCCATAAACAGGTGTTTTTATTGAAATTAATGGTAAATTCCGTGCAGTGCTGATGAAGTGCGACACACACTCAACATGAAGCGAATTGTCTCAAAAGAACTGAGAACAGTCAAGGAATTACATGTCAACGGTGCTGCGTTAGAGTGAAGGAGGCTAAAATCCAGTGCACATCATGAGTGTGTTTGGTTTTTTATTTATATATTTGCAGAAGTATCGGACATTTTAGTACTTTTTCTTCTTTTCACGTGAAACACGAAACTTTTGTACTCCAAAGGTGTTTTTCGTGGTTGTACGGGATATAGTTTACTCTCGCTAAAGAGGGATAATCGCGTTTTCTCGAGAGTATCTCGCTGTAAGGAAGTATTCGCAACTTGTTCAACGCTGTAAATATTTTTGTGAGGAGGAAAGATAGGGACTTGGTAGAACACTTAATGGATCCAGCAATGTACCTCTGTAAGGGGTTTGTGAAGTTTTGGAATCCAGTATAGGTACGGTAACACACTTTATTCGTCTCATTGACTGGGATATTAAAAGGTGTTTAAAACTAAAGCATGAAGTTGGATTACCAAATGTGGAATTAAAGTCAAGTTCATATGAAATACAGCTGTAATAATGAGCCTTACAAAGACAATGTTGATACAAGAACCAATGTAACTTGTAAACTGACTTAGTATAGAAACAAAAAATAGTTCTAGTGCTTAATGTGCATATTCTTGTTATTGTCATTATTGAAATTTAGTCAAATAGAGTTGCAATATTGTTTTTTGACGTGGGTTTTTAATAAATTTATCATTGCTACAGTAACTTTATCCGTCAAATAGCTGATTCACGTCTCAACGTGTTTTTTTTTCCTGATGATCCGTGCCAGTGAACTTGACATGATCCAGCTATTCGGATCAAATTACCGTAGTAATAATACATATGTATCACGTTTTCTGTAGAGTTTACTCTCGGTAAAATATTATATGTATGAGGTTGTTAGTCGGTTTAGTTAAGTGCATTGTATGTTCCTTCATTAAAAAAGTGATAATTTGCATGTAATATATAATTTCCATGCTGCCACAAGGTCCCTCGTTCCATTGTGAAAGGTGAAGATAATCTCGTAACTTCTATATGCAATACATAATAGAGAGTTGGGCAAACACGGACCCCTTGACATAGCAAAGGTGGGATCAGGTGCCTAAGAGGAGTAAGCATCCCCTATTGACCGGTCACACCCGCCGTGAGCCCTGTCTTTGCAATCTGTAATATGAAAGGTGAATATGATAACGAACAGTGATCAATCTCATAACTCCTACTAATCCGAGATTCCTCTGACTCTTAACCCCGCTTTTATTTTGTGACTTCTGCGGGGGAGAGTCAGAGCGGACTCCATATTGAAAAGTGGGAATTCAGCGACACCAGCTGGTGTCGCTGCTTTACCTACCTCTTACAACTTTATTTCGCGGATCTATCTTCCAAGACGTGAGAATTCAGTTATCGGAAGATTATTCTACAAATACATCATGATTAATACGATGCTATCGCCGTTTAAACGATGGAATTTTGTGTTTACATGTGCTGACGTCATGCGCAAAGAAATCAAATGGCGAGGCGGCGACCTAATTCAAGTGATGCTCCATTTGTCGGTGTTAGGGCCGTTTACATTCGCGATTGTTCAGCTCCGTGTAAGTACATGTGTCTATACATGTCCTGCTTGTGATATCCTAGTTATTCTTCATAAAGTTTGAAAAAAGGATAAATAACTAATTGTTCTTATATCATAATGGGGTTATCATCTGGCTTTCTAAACTTTATTTAGTGCCTAAAATGACTTGTTTTCATCGCGGCTATAATAGGTAAATTGATAAAATTTAAAAGTTACGTCCCGCTTTTCGTATCTCATAGGCGGATTCACCAGTGGCTACTCAAAAATAGATAAACAATGATAATAATAAATAATAAAAATAATAATAAAGATACAGATTACGTTATTAATCTTTTCAAATTTATCAACAATTTTTATGCCCCCTTCAAAGAAGATGGGCATATTGGGTTGCACCTGTCGGTTGGTCGGTCAGTCG
>NC_079169.1:31856911-31884411 GCF_947568905.1 Ostrea edulis
TATATCAAATTGACATATGAATGAAAGTTATTATTGTTAATAGACAAAACGTCATCGATATATCTAAATGTCGAATTGAAGGCCACAGCGAGAGTTTCTTCTCAAGTTTTTGAATAAATTCTGCTTCATATGAATATGAATCTGGCTAATTGACCACTAGGATTCTTAAAATTCATTAGCCATTGTAGACTGCTATGATCAGTACGGAGGTGAAACTGGCGACCTAGAAGATAGTGTCTAAAGTGCCTAGTAAATCTTACTACTGCAAGAAGTTCTTTTTGTTTTGGTACAGTATCTGCGTTGTTTCAGTGTTAATTAAAAACTACAGTAAGATATACATCTTTCTTTTCCATCTTGCACCTGTAGTAATTCCGCACCTACTGCACATTCTGAGGCGTCTGTGTCTAAAATGAAATTGTCTTCCTTGGTAGGTATGGCAAGCACAGGAGCACTACAGAGAGATCATCCTGTTGTCTCTCTTCCTATCCAAATTTCTTTTTACCCGTGATTTCATACAATGGTGCAGAAATCCGGGTAAAATCTTTAAAGGCATAGTGTCTATCTTTTATCTCAAAAATGACATCACAGTATTTTGCAAGAAGAACTCCAAAAACAAATTTGTAGTATTAATTATGAGTTATCTATAGCTGGAGCGCTTTGCAATTGAAGTCATTTTAACGTTTTAGCCCTTTATAAAATATTTGTCTGGAGGACACTATATTAAACTGGTACCCTGCTGATTGGTGGCTACACACAAACATAAGAGATGTGAAGTCAACAGGGTACCAGTTTAGGCAAATGAGAACAGGGAATTATTTCGTAATTACTATCTTATCCAATGTGTTTGTAAACATTCTGAAGAACTTTCTGTGATTTTCTAGTTATGATCTTCAATTTTGCCACCTTTTTAGAACATGCAAAATTTTACCAATA
The DNA here is from genome assembly GCF_947568905.1 of Ostrea edulis. Taxonomy (NCBI): domain Eukaryota; kingdom Metazoa; phylum Mollusca; class Bivalvia; order Ostreida; family Ostreidae; genus Ostrea; species Ostrea edulis. The sequence goes on from NC_079169.1 coordinate 31,857,845, forward strand.
TCTTAGACCCTATGCCTTTAATGAAACTTCTATGGTAGTTGGCAAAACCGCCTAGACGTTCAAATACTCTTTGGCACTTGCCAACTTTCCATGGTATTCTGGAAATGTTTACTGATCTTCATACCATTCCTTCCTACAGTCCTACCAAGGTATTCGACTTCTGTACTAAAGAGTTCGCACTTTCTTGCCTTCAGTTTGATACCGTACTTTCTGAACCTCTGGAATACTTCTAATAAGTTTTCCACGTGGCTCTGAAAATATTGTCCCAGTACCAACACATCGTCGAGAAAAGCCAACACTATATTCCAATGCAGACTACTCAAAACCAAATTCATCACCCGTGAAAACGTGCTTGGAGCGTTGCTCAGCCCAAATGCCATACGTTTAAATTGGAATAATCCATAACAAGTGGTGAATGCGGTTTAGCTTTTGTCTTCCTCTTTGATCTTAATCTGCCTGTAACCCCATGTGGCGCCCAATTTTGAAAACCACATGTTACTTGCCAGAGAATCTATGCACTCCTCCACTAGTGGTAACGGAAATACATACTTTGTTTAAAGCTCTATAATCAACGCACCATTTACAGATCCATCTCTTTTTCGCACTAATACTGACGGAGATGCCCATTCAGATACAGACGGCTCGATAACATCTGTCTACAACATTTTCTGAATGTGCTTCTCTTCTTCACCCTCAAAGGATGCAGGTGTGCGTCTGAATTTTTGTTTAACAGGGGTATTATCTCCTGTGTCTATGGCATGTTCGATTGCTGATAAGTTAACTAAATCGAACTCATATGCTGAAAAACATCAGCATAGTCAATGAGCAGTTGCTTAAGACTAGGGTGGTGTGTTTTTTTTAACTAATTCTACACAGGATCTATCAAACAATTCTGCTACATGTTCTGGGACTGGACTGTTTCTTTCTCAATCGAATCTCTTACCAGTTTGGTCTGATACACATTATTAGTACCCACCTGTTCATTAGGAAGGACTTCTACATTATGTATACTTCCTACTTTCTGATTCTTGAACAGTGTTACCTTTGCATCTGAAATATTGGCAAATATCATTACTGGATCAACTGCACCCACAGAACATACCTGAGGAGCAATTACAGTTTTGATATCTGGTTCAATAAGGTAACATCCAGGTTCTAATTTGGCGTCAGTATAAGATGAGATTCTTACCACTGATCTAGGAGCCGAGGTATAGCTGTTCTATTCCTGACCCTCACCTGGTTCACATTGACAGCTTGCACAGAGGAACCAGTGTTATCCAGAAAAGCCATTTGTTGGTTTTCTATACAAAATAAATTCTGTTTCAAGTCAACGTTGACCTTATGTTTTGACATAAAATCTAATCCAATGAGCATGATATCCTCTAAGGGAGCTACATACGTTATAACGATCTAGTTCGTTAGGTTATCAGAAATTATAGTTACCTCTGATGCTGTATCAATAATTCCTTCAACCGTCATACATTGAATACATAAGGTTGCATGCCTGGGTAATAAGGCATGCATTGGGATGAGGGCATACCTGACATTGGCATGCCTGGTGTTCGCATACCCAATGGCTCCGTACTTGGTAGAATAGTTTGACAGTGTGGAATAAGAGGAAAACGGAATCATTGTCTTCAAAATTATATATTTACATTTGCCAATGCACTTCCTTATATGACAGTACTAATGAAATCGATGTTCAATTTCGTATGACATGAATTTGGTCACGTGATCAGTTTGTTCTTGCGTATGAATACAATCACCGCTTCAAAAGTCAGTTCCTGTATTTTCAACTGGGTTCTTGCTTATGCAATGCAGTGAGGGATTTAGACACCCCCCACTCTCGCCACAAATTTAAATAATAGAAATAGTGCGAGTAAAATTCCAGATTGACACCCAAATGGCTCAGTATTTTGGCTAATACTTGACTTTCACCCCTACCCCCTTCGTAAAACCTGGATCCGCCACTGCAATGATATCATAACAGAAACAAACGCAGCAGGATATTTATACAGGTTTTATTTTGTAAACAAACAAAAATTTCATCAATTTATAAAAGAGAAACAAAATTTATTCAAAAACTTCTACGTGAGAAGAAAAAATCTCTCGCTGTGACCTTCAATTCGATTTCTAGATATATCGATGACGTTTTGTCTATTAACAATGATAGCTTTCATTCATATGTCGATTTGATATATCCCTGTGAGCTCGAAATAAAGGACACCACAGAGTCGTCCACTTCTGCTTCTTACTTAGATATTTTATTGAAAGTAGACATTAACGGCAAACTGACAATTCAACTGTATGACAAACGGGATGATTTCAGCTTCTCCATTGTCAACTTCCCACATTTATGTAGCAATATTCCATTATCACCTGCATATGGTGTTTATATATCTCAACTGATTCGATAGGCAAGAGCTTGTTCTGGGTATAGTCAGTTTTTAAATCGAGGTAAGCTACTGGCAAACAAGTTGATGGTACAGGGATTTCAACAGTCTCGATTGAAGTCAGCATTTCGCAAATTCTATGGTCGTTATAACGATCTAGTTCGTCAATACAACCTCGCATTGGGTCAAATGCTGTCGGACGTGTTTCATACCGATTGTTAAGCCGTTCTTGGCACACTGATTTGACTGCGGATAACTCCGTTTACCTGATCAGGATATGGGGCTCACGGCGGGTGTGACCGGTCAACAGGGGATGCTTACTCCTCCTAGGCACCTGATCCCACCTCTGGTGTGTCCAGGGGTCCGTGTTTGCCCAACTATCTATTTTGTATTGCTTGTAGGAGTTATGAGATTGATCACTGTTCGTTATCTTCACCTTGCATTAAACATATCATTCTGTTGTTTCATTTTATACAGTTTTAAATACCGTCTTCAACTTCTGCATGGCGATTTTATAAAGTTCTATGATATTGGAAGCGAAGACATGTAGACAGAGTTATAAGCCTATTTACTTTATGATGATAAATTAACCTGTTGTTTCCTGGCAACTTCCATCACGGCTATGACTCGGCATGATCATAAGCAAGGCTGGTTTCGAGGCTCGAAAAATTTAGATGTTAATGTCAGGGTACCAGTGCGAGTCGTCATTAAAATCCTACAACAGAAGTTTCTCAAGTGAAGAAAAACTCCGTCAGTTCGTTTTTATTTTCTTTTACACACACTGAAGGTAAATAAAAGACGCAACCTACCTGCACTTTGTCTAAATCTGTCCTACTGTCTTGAATCGTCTCCTGCATGGTTACGTTTACCGCAAGTCCTAACGATGAACATACCGTTGTTTCTTTCCAAAAACCTGACTAAGAGCTTAACGTTAACTTGACCCATCATATCCACCATCAATTCCCTCAGATCCTTTGAATTTCTGTCAAAATCTGTGATCAACAAGCGTTTTCAACTTAGTAAGCTAGACCGACACCAGTTTCTCCATCGCTGATCGCGACCAAATCACATCACGGATGTAGTTTACTCTTCCTGTTGTCATTTCAGTTAACGCTCTAAATTACCTTTATTTTACACATGTTTCGTCTTTTTTTTAACATTTTCAATTAAATATCTCTATCTTATATTCTCTTTTATATTGTTCCTAATTTTTTATTCGATAAAACTCTAACGAATTCGATAAAACTCTAACGAACTATATTTTGTGTTCTACGATCGTTATTTTGGTCATCTGCTACATAATCATGGAAGCTCGGTAAGAACACAAATTAAAATAGAAAATATAAATATAAGAAATAAAATATCATTTTTGAATGTTATTGGGATATGACATGAAGTTGGTACGTGATCAAATCTACTATAACGCCCTTCGGGTGTTATAGGATTTGATCACGTGACCAAATTCATGTCATATCCAAACAACATTCAAAAATGATATCTTATTTCTTAAATTTGTTCTTGTGAGATCACCGTCATTCACCTCTGTTCGGCGCGGGTTCTAATCCCGCTCGCGCCGTTAAGTGCGAAAGTTTACTTGCGAAAGGTCAATGGTCTCTTCCCAGATACATTGTATCTGGGTTCTCTCTTCCACCAATAAAAACTGGGCGCCACCAGATAACTGAAAAATTGTTGAGTGTGGCGGAAAACAGCAAAACAAACAAAACCTTCATGAATAGTGTCTCGGAATTGAAGAACCACAAAATATCATTGGAGGTAGTTCATAACATAACATAGTTATGAAAGTCACCTTAATGCCCAGAGTCTTGATGTGTGCATTTGTTGTAGAGTTCCACTCCATTTACATTAATTTTGCATCCTTTCCCAACTGTTGATAAAGAAACTTTAATGTGAAAAAGGTTACCATTCATCAGGACAGGAACTGTCACAATCTGTTCCTCAACTTCGGACATTGAACGTCTGCCCTCCAATTTGTACAGATATGTTGATCTGGTTTGGGTCTGAGAGAAAAGGAAAACTAAACAAGATCCAATAATATTGATTTATAGAAGTATTGATATAATCATATGTATTTCAGATTCAATAATTTTCACATCCGTACAGGGTACTGTATCTGTACACAGTATATATAGGCTTTCAGAGACGAACAACGTACTGACCTGAAATTTGAATGGAATGTAAAGGTCAGCTACAATTTCATTCAGTACATTATGGAAATTATCCTTCATCGACAATCATTATATTATACAATATTTACAAGAATGCGACTTTTACAGAAACATTTGAAAACTTTTATAGTACAACTGTTTATATACACGGATTTTTAAAAACCTGTTTATGTATTATTAACTTTTATGTCCGTCGGATGGGACGTTAAAGGGTGTCCCGTGTTAAGGATCACAACCCCCTTGACACGCAAAAGATCGTTTCCCTGATGTTCGAAAAAGAGTAGGCTCATTGGGGCCGTCAGGGAAACCCAAACACTCACAACCAAACATAATTCAATTAGTTAACCGCCGTAAAATTGCTTAAATATTGCCAAAACGGCGTAAACCAGCAATCAATCAATCCTTTTTTCACTCCATGTGTAGATTGGCAATATTATCAGGAATAGCATCATGCACAGGTAAATAAGACAAATTAGCCATGTTAAATTTTTCCATTATGAAACTGAGGAAGTACGAATGACCCATAGAGGTGATGAAATCCTCATGTGCCTATTTTAAAAGAGAATTTTTTAAGGAAAGAAAATTACCTAGACTTTGAAGAATTAATAACTTTATAATACGTATGAAATTAACAAGAGGCCCATGGGTCACCTCCCTCACCTTGGCCCATATTTAAAGATTTTCCCAATATATTTGCATGTAAAACTTTGATCCCCTTTTGTGGCCCCATCCTATCCCCGGGGATCATGATTTTAACAAACTAATCTGCACTATGTCAGGAAGCCTTCAGGTTGATGTCAGCTCTTCTGGCCCAGTGGTTCTTGAGAAGATTTTTAAATGGCCCCACCCTATATTTTCATTTTTTTTAAAAACTATTTTTAAAACTATTTTTAGCAGACTGTCATCTGGAATATCATATTAATTTCTCTGAAACAGTCTGTAAATCGTTTGGGGTACATGAATGCTCTGTTGATACAAAATGCAGTTTACGACATGCTTTGTTGGAACTCGAGTTGGACTCTTCAGCATCTTTTGACGAAACCTTCAGCTTCTCCACAGACCTATTACATATTTTAACTTGTATATATTGACTAACACAGCACTAGCATCCAAGTACTCAGCAATTCTCAAAGCAGTAACAAGATAAAAGCAAGGGCGTAGGACAAGGGGGCAGCCTGGTCATTCCCCTTGCATTGAACCCTTGAATGTTTTAAAGGACCTCCCCCCCCCCTCCTCTTAGAAAGAAAATAAGATACTAAGTTTGTAAACATATGCAGTATTTTAAAACAAGAGGTCCAAGGGCCACATCGCTCACCTGAGTTACCTTGGCCCATATCTGAAGACTTTCCATATATATTTACATGTAAAATCTTAGTCCGTATTGCGGCCCCAACCTACCCCTGGAAGCCATGATTTTTAAAAACTTGAATCTACACTATGTCAGGAAGCTTTCATGTAAATCTTTCTCTTCTGGCTCATTGGTTCTTGAGTAGATGATTTTTAAAGATTTTCTCGATTTATTCTCATGTAATACTTTGATTCCCTATTGTGGCCCCAAGCTAACCCCGGGGGCCATGATTTGAAGAAACTTGAATCTGCACTAAGTCAGGAAGCTTTCGTGTAAATCTCAGCTCTTCTGGCCCATTGGTTCTTGAGAATGATGATTTTTAAATATTTTCTCTATTTATTCTTAAGTAAAACTTTAATCCCCTATTGTGGCCCCAATCTAACCCTACCCCACCCCCGGGCCATGATTTGAACAAACTTGAATCTGCACTATGTCAGGAAGTTTGTCATATAAATTTCAGCTCTTCTGACTCATTGGTTCTCGAGAAGAGGATTTTCCCAATATATTTCTACGTAAAACTGTGATCCCTTATTGTGGCCCCAACCTACCCCTGGGGGCCATGATTTGAACAAACTTGAATCTGCACTATGTCAGGAAGCTTGCATGTAAATCTCAGCTCTTCTGGCTCATTGGCTCCTGAGAAGATTTTTAAATGACCCCACCCTATGTTTGCATTTTTGTGAATATCTCCCCTTAGAAGGGGGCATGGCCCTTTATTTGAACAAACTTGAAAGCCCTTCACCCAAGGATGCTTTTAGCCAACTGTGGTTATAATTGGCCCAGTGGTTCTTGAGAAGATGAAAATATGAAAAGTTTACGACGCCGCCGACAACGGACAAATTTTGATCAGAAAAGTTCACTTGAGCCTTCGGTTCAGGTGAGCTAAAAAACATAGTAAATTTTCCTTGTCAATTGTTTTTAAAAATTCCAATTAATCTCCTACGGCTAAAATCAAATTTCATTGCTTGTCAATTGTTTCGAACAACCCCAAGTCATCTCAACCGGCTGAAGTCATTTAATATATAATCTCATGTTGGCTGAAATCAAATTTCGAATTGCCCCCCTCCACTTGTCGATATGGATAGAGCTACACCATTAACATATATCGACAGCATTGCTTCATGTATATTACACAAATTAATGATTATATTACACAAATTAATGATTAAATCTAAAGGCTGATATTGGTATCCATATTTTACCAGCTGATCAACAACGAGATTCCTCTTCTTTATCTGACTCGACCTTAACTTCGATGGTGGCGTCTTCGCAGATCTTTTACCACAGTCTACAGGGGGTTGTTGATGTTGTAATGGTTCCGGCCACATTACATGTATTGCAAGCCTTCGTTACATTTTCTCGAATCGTTTGTATTTGAGAGAGAGTTTTGATACAATTATCGCATATATGTTGACTTTTAACAGGAGTTACATATGTAAGTCTACATCAGGATTAAGTAATGATTTGATGGTTGAATTTGTTTGAAACAAAGCGCATTTTTTGCTTGTAAAACTATAAAAATTTACTTTTCGCTGCTACACAGGAGAAACACAGACGATAAGTTGACGTCGCCATCTTTTCCATCATGTGACTGTAAATAGTGCGGTGATTCGCCACCGTTTGCTTACGAGGTTATTTGTCGGTTACGGAAATGGCTGAGTTATTACGATTGGTGCACTGAGGTACATTTTATGATGTTTGTTTTAACTTTACTAGGGACACCTTAACCCTGTTGTGTACATGTTAACACCTATTGCAACACGATACCTTCATTTTTAAGGTCACACCCGAAAGGCCTGTGATTCTCACTTCTAAATGCCGAGCGTTTAGCGAAGAAGCGATGACTACCTGTATTTACGTCTTGTGCAGAGCGGGACACGAACTCACGACCTTCCGGTTAAGGAGCAACTGTTATACCAATGAGATACCGTGATTGGGTGTCCGTGTAGCACTCTCGCTTCTCACCGCTGCGACCCGAGTTCGATCGCCCGTGATCGGCGGTGGTTGTATGTGAGAGGGTATGGCGGTGGCCCGCTCGGACACGTGGGTTTACTCCGGGTACTTCGGTTTCCTCACACATAAATGACCCCCTAGCGCAAACATCCGTGCATCAAAGGACCCCATTGGAAATAATCTTTCGAGCTTTCATGGGTTATTCTTAAGAAAATTCGGTTTTTCTTTCTTTACAAAGGGCAGATAACTGCAAAACGGTCAGCCTCTAATCATTTATCATTCACGTGAATTTTATTTACTTTACTTTCATCTTTATTTGACAAGAAACATTTATATTGATTTAAATTCTTCAAAATTGTTCATTATCCTTTCGTTATGCATTGAATACCTTAATATAACATAATTTGAATTACTGTACTTGTACAGTGTATCAAAGTTATAGGAACAATTAGCTGATAAACTTTACTTTACTATGGATACTGGAGGAGATGTGTAGCGCTAACATTTTCTTTTGTATGCATAATTATAGGTACTATCTTGAAATTTCATTGAACTAATATATCAAACCTGGGGTTCATGTTAAATAGTATAAAACTCCTCCATGAATAGTTCAAAAGTCTAACTGAGTTTGTAAAAATGTTTTACAGTGTCAGTACTATTAAATACTGCATTGGAAATGGATCTGTACATATAGAATTGTTCACATAGTGTAGGTTCTGCAGCATTGGATGGTCTATGTCTCAGATCAAGGTCTGTGATATTGACATATTGTCTCAATTGTTGACAGAAGTTACCCAGGTGATCTCTTACTAAAGACTTACCCCAAAAGACCATTTACGATATCGCGTATCGGTATAAAAACTTTAACATGAATAGCTGGAGTTATTTCTCTTATTACCTGTTCTGGCAGCGAATTTTACAAATATCGTCATCGATGTTTAGTGGCACAAGGTGGTTATTGAAAATGTTATCGAATGAGAGGGAGTTTTAAAATGCATTAGTACCTTCATATTATGAGTCTACGTGTGCAGCTTTCATTTGTATATATTTTCGAAATCCTTCATAAAGGTATTGTTAATTTTCCCTTTGAACCAAATATTTGTTCTATGGCTACATGTATGTAAATTTTAGGTAGAAAAATACGTTAGCTATTCTTATTTACAAAATGTAAGATAGTTATAATATGCAATAAGTAACACATTGTAATGTGTACATGCACGATAAAAATCGAACCTGCACTAAATCCGCACAAGAATGGCTTGGTTAACATTTCATCGTATATTGTATTGAGATTTACCGTTAGAAATAGAATTTTGAAAATAAACATTTGTGCAAACAATATAATACTAGTTTAATCATTTTAGGTTTAAAACAAAATAGAAACAATTGAATAAGGTATCAGGGGTCTTTTTACAAACAATTATACATATGTAAATATAAATAAACACTATATTTATACATGTAGTAAAATTTAATATAAAGTGCATCTATAGCAAACTTTTAATTTATTTCAAGTTTTATTTGGTGGTGTTTTTTTTGGCGGGTGGTGGTGGGGTGGATGTAATTTTTATTTTACTTTTATGTGTATACGAACATTGATAGAATGAAATAAAAGTTAACTGAAATACCTTTTTGCATCCTGTATTTGTTTCATTTCAGATTATTCATCATGAATTACCATTAGGGCAAATCCGGGTGATATCCCTGTCCTGTGTTTAAAAACATAATAAACAACATTGATTGAGCAATAACACGATGACCAGGGACCTAGGGTAATTGATTGTGTGGGAACACCACGTTGATGACAAAGTAAAACAGCTTATGCCTTTACTTGTACACTGTAAAGCAAAATCCAAATTACTTAATGAAGTCAAAAAAGCTATTGCTATACATAACACAAAATTTAATATATTTACAATATTCAAGAACAGACAAATGTAGCCATTCCATTGTATTAGTTGCTAAACATTAACATCAGATGTTGGAACATCATTAATAGTCCTTTATGTACTTGCGGAAAAGTTGAAGATTAATACCATTACTTTTTTACATGCCCTAGGTATAAAGAAGCCAGAAATGTTTTTAATGGTATATTTGGATATTGTCAACACTCATGTTCTTCTTTGGGGCGACAATTCCCGTAGTTATAGTGAAAACGAATATTTGTTAACTATCATATAAGCTTTTATCAAACATAGTGATCGCTTTGATTACTTAGTATATATCATTACTTTATATCTCGTTGTGCGATCAGCATGTGCTAGATTATATTTATATTTACAATGGCTGATTTACCATGCATACCAAAAATAAATTGTTATTATACATGTATATGGGAGAGAGCGTTCTAAGTTTTAAAAACCTGTGCTCAATCCCATTGTAAATTCAGTTACAATAAAATATGTTCACCCCCTCCCCCCAAAAAACATGTAAGATTTTGGATAGAACCATCATACATGTATATCTCTTTTAATGGTTCGTCATTCTGTTTCCTTTAATTGTGCAGATAATTTTTTTTCGTCAACTTTACTAGTACCACGACTCGTTATTTGCATTAAATGATAAACATATTAATGCTTTATTTAATGTAATACCTAAAGCATTTATAGTAAATATGATTGACGATAATCTGTACATTTAAAGAGGGGGCATACATAAAGCACAGATGGTACATTTCTTTGCAAATTTCATCATTGCACAAATGAACAATCGTCTTTATCTCGCAGTGAAATTTCATTGCTCTGTCCTCGTTTCCGTGATTATATTTCCCCGACAGAAAGCCATGCCCAATTGGCAGCCGGAATATGACGAAACTGCAAAAAATACACTTTATTGGCAGTTTGAGGATATGATTGTTCCTAGTGACGGGAAGGTTTTGGTTATTTTTGATGATATCGTTTTGGTCTGTAATAAAGACGGCAAGTTGGTTTGCCGAGATCATTTATAATTCTCTTAGAGCCAAAAGACGCTTCACACAGACGCGTAAAAGGCGATGAAACGTATTTATCAACTGACAAAATATCCAGAATACAGTAATTTTCTAAGAATGATAAATTCTACCAAACGGCATCAAAAACAAGATTGCAGCTTTCGTGATGGAGGGAAATGAATGGCGAATGTCACTTATTCTCGCTTCGTCTCACCATGGGCGTTATCGACGCACTCTTCCGGCTTCTCTCGCCGCAGCAAGAAGAACAAACATTGATCGCAAGTGCAGCGATCAGTCGCCCTGTATAAGAACACACTCAGGGGAAACACTTTCCATATCTCGAGTTTTAAGAATACTATTAAGTAAATGTATAAGAAACAGTCAAATGTAAGGTCAAATATATCATAATTAGATGTCGCCATGCTTAGTCTTAGTATTTCTGAAATATCATGACGTGGCTGTACGCCATATGTACATGTATATTAATTTGCTCAAACTCTCTCTCTCTCTCTCTCTCTCTCTCTCTCTCTCTCTCTCCAAATAATTGAAATTCAAAACATTTGGCTATTACATATTAAAGTATACGAAAAGAGACAAGCTGAATAAACTTAAAGGGGCATTAGCTGTGAAAAAGATGGCAACCATTTTTCTTTTCTCAAAACATCTCAATGGCATAGGAATATATATATATTAATGATTAATAAAAACATTTAATTTGTACAAAACCATTAAAAACCTAATAAAACTACGTTTGATAATCGCTTTTAGTGCAAATAAAAAATTCAACTTTATGACAAACGCGATGATCTCAGCCCAACTATTCGTTTTGTATTGCTTATGTGATTTACGAGATTGATCATTGTTCGTTATCTTCACCTTTCATAAGGAAAGTAAAAGTAAAAATAAAGATGATAGTAACGTGAACTTTTGAGTCGCATTAAACGTTTTTATTTGTACACATCTATCTTTAAAACTGTCATTTTTAATTTTTCCTTATCTTTTCTATAAGTAGAGGGACGGGAGGACCTTTCTTCGGGACTCCAGGATTGACTAAATTTTTTTAGCGGGAATTCGGGATTAACCTTATTAGGATTCGTGATTTGCCTTTTTTTTTCGGGATGCTGGATTATTAATTTTTTCTCTCGAAATTCAGTATTTTAAAAATATTTCCCGGGAATCTGAATTCAGACCCCCTCCTATCCAGCCATATATAAGATTTCGGAACAAATTTGATTATCTCTTATATTTTACTTCTTTCACAAGAAGTATGGCGAGTTATTTCCATGGCATTTCGTTCAAACTGATGCACGTTCAAGCTTCATCATAATTTAATATTACAACTTAGAGAATATATAAATTTTCACTATTATAGAAATCTACTTTTGGAAAATAAAGTAAAAAAAAAATTGTGAAAATTTATCTGTGTCAATTCATTACACATACAACAACCTGTCTTAAAATGTTCAGAGATTTTTTTTAACAAATTGCAGCAAGAAACGAAATGCATATTTAAAAAATTCCTGTTCAAACAAAACGTAACACCCTCTTATCTGACCAAAGTTTAAAAGTCGGCCAAATATTTACTGTTTCAACATTTATTCAATTTTCAGAAATGGATAACGTGAATATTAATATGGAACAGTCTTTGGATCAGACATTGGTCGTTGTAAGTACTTTTTATGGTCACATAATTGGTGTTACATGTATATCATCTGACAGTATCTTGTCCATCTATCAATTTTTGTGGGTATCTTTGGGTTTTTTTTAAGTCATGTAAGTTTAATACATGAAAGCTTTGAAATTCACGAAATTTCAGAAATCCATGTTCACACGATGTTCCTGTAAAACAAACATTTCCCTGCAAAATTTGTATTACTGTTATGCTTTAAATAAATGCTTTTACTTTTACTATGGTCTTAGACATACATCTCTATTAGTGTTTTTTATAACTTATATAAAAATAGTATATTAATTACAATGCATGCACATTTAATGATTTAGAAAGGGTACAAAAGTGGTCTTTAGACTGTAGACTTTTTAAGCATCGTTTTAACAACACTGAATCTTTCCATACTGGTGGATAATATGTTTAATATTTGTTTAATGTTTGAGAACTGAATGAATCTTTTAAGATATGAAGACTAGATAAAACAACACCAAAATTGTCCGATTTGTATCTGTCCTGTTTTGCTCTATTTTAAGATGTTTCTTTACAGTCAGTAGATGGTATTATTTTTTGTTCTACACTGTTCGAAAAATTTTGAATTGTTCTTAATCACAGGATTATCATCTGTATACAAGGAGTTCCTCTTTATGTTTGTTTGCTTTGTTTTAATTGTTTAATTTTGATTTTGCATGTCAATGTTCATTCTTTTTATATGTTAATTTTCAACATATTTATGCAATTTCATGTTTCAAAATCTTTCGAATAATATAACATTCAAATAACACTTTCATATACGTGTATATAATTATGGTTGATTGTGTACATGTACATCTTTTTATCGTTACTATCATCTTTTTGTCGTTACTATCATCATTGATACATATAAGTTCTTACGTTACTATCATCATTCATTTCCGTTACTATCATCCTCGCTGTTTTTTCAACGACGAATTTCCTGTTCATATGGGCCGTATAAAAGATAAAATAACACCTGATCGTAATTGTTGTTAGTGTATGACATTTCTTACCTACATATCATTCGCAAATAAATAATACAAATAGATATAATAAGTAAACGTGGTTTTACCCGAATTTCCTTCCGCCATCTTGGGATGATACTGACAGTTATTATCTTCCATAATATTTCATTGATCGTTACTATCATCAGTTTAATACCAGTGCCAGTGAGCCTACTCTTTTTCGAACATCAGGGAAACGATCTTTTGCGTGCCAAAGGGGTTGTGATCCTTGACACGGGACACCCTTTAACGTCCCATCCGACGGCCATAAAAGTTAAAAATATATAAACAGGTTAAAAAACTAAAATCAATTCGTGTATATAAACAATTGTAGTATTAAAAAAATTCTGTAAAAGTCGCATTCTTGTAAATATTGTATAATATAATGATTGTCAACATTTGTAAAAAGTTCTTTCATTGATTCTACACTATTAAAAAGTATATAACGTATGGGCGTAAAATCACTACATTCTAAAAGAATGTGATGTATAGTTAATGGACAGTCACAAGATATGCATTCAGGCTGAGGTTCTCTGTTTAGTAGGTACGAATGGGTCTATTTTGAATGTCCGATGCGTATTCTTAAAATAATCACTTCGTCTTGACGTTTCATTACATGTTACACGATTTGTTTACTTTGTTTTGAATAGAATAAAGTTTACTTGACCTTTGATCTCGAGGTCAAAATTATAGGTTTATGCCATGGATTTGTGTTTGGACTATATCTTCCATTTTCTTCTACAAAGGCATACCATATTTTTACACTCAGGAAAGAGGTAATTTATACCTATTAACAACAGCCTTTGAGAGATTGGGGTAAGCGGGGTGTATTCTTGGTGAGCATTGCTCACAGTACCTCTTGTTATATTTTCAAGAAATTTAGAGAGCGTCATGTGTTTGCATTTAAATTGAGCCAGACCTCTGAAAACATCCTGCAGCTGAATAATTTAATAAATTATTCAGCTTATTTATCCCCGTTGCTTTGGTCTTTGATTTAAAATAAAGTGCACCGCCACGGCACATGATACGCCCGTCACATATTGTTAACATGAACATATGAAGAGATAGGTTTGCATGGAGCCAAATGTCAACCTTCCTTTAAGAATCTTACCCACTTTATGGCCTCATGTGACATTGATTATTCTAGGCCTCATAGTATTTAAGTTATGAGCCGGACACGAAAAAGCTAACAGACGGACGGGCATGAAGGCCACAGTGACCCTAAAGTAGGGTGTGACACACCTTCTACCTAAGATGCATTATTTGACCAAGTTTGGTGATTCTAGGTTTCATAGTTTTCAAGTTATGAGTCGGACAGGGTTTTGCCATATTTGGTCATATCTTCTTAATTAAAAGTCACAGCGACCTGGTTTTAATGTGCGACACACCTTCTACCCAAGATGCATCATCTGACAAAGTTTGATTATTCTAGGCCTCATAGTATTTAAGTTATGAGCCGGACACGAAAAAGCTAACAGACGGACGGACAGACGGACGGACATGAAGGCCATAACATAATACGTCCCGTCCTAAGACGGGCGTATAAAAAAAAGGGGGGGTGTTAAGATTGTCATTGAAAAAATCCATTTCATTTTTATACAGGTAGATGATTAGAAAAACCAGCTCCACTGGCAGAGCATTAATCACCTTAATATCTGACTGAGCGTTGTGTTGCGTGATGATCTATTTGACAAGTGAAACTGCAGGAGTTTTCATTCAACGTTATTCAAATTTTGAACAGTTATTACACATACTGAAGGTGTACACCTCCTATGTTTGGACAAATTTGACATCTTTAGATGTAATCATTTTGTTTTTATTATAGCTGTATAGAAGACACTCATCGTACGTGATGAATAAATGCATGTACAGCAGCATTTATCCTGCATAATGCTAACAATGAATGTACCCATGTTGGACAAATTTGAGGTTCGTATATTGAGTAAGCCATCACTGCATCATACTAGGTTTTATTCAGATTTGGCAGACTGGTTAAACACTTTACACGACCATTCATCACGTTGAATAGGGTCGGAAAGTATCGTGTACTTTCACTTTCGATTTATTACTTCCGGGCAGCAGTCGAAAACTGTCACTTTGTTTTGGTTTGGTTATGCTCAGATGACAGCGTTAAAATGAACCTACAGCCTGTATAGAATCCCTACTAAAGAGGAAGAAGTGGATTTATAGATGTAGGGTAAATAAGTCATAATACTTATATTTTTATAGTTAAATCGCCGATTGAGAACTGAGAAGCAGTGAGCTCTACCCACGAGCGGGTGATTGATCTAAAACCTATTTTACTGAATATTTTCGATAATAAACAGCTGTCAAGTTGAAGGGTTTAGTTTTTTATGAGTTAGAACTAACATTACATGACACAATTATGCAGTATGTTACTTTTGATAAAGGAGACAAACTGAATGCAAATGGGGGGGGGGGGGGGGGGGGGGGTCCGGGAATAAAACAATTAGCTGGGGGTAAAGTAAATATATGCAGGTATCTATTTGTACCATGTTTTGTCAATCTCCTTGATTAATAGTTGATAATATAAACTTGTAATAACACATTTTTATGGGATGCTGACAGCTAAGGGGGGGGGGGGGGGGGGGGCACATTTACAAGGCAATGCAGTTTCTCATTTTCATTATGTTTTAATTAATGATGATATTTTTGATGGGAAAAGAGGGGATGGAAGTGGTGGTGGTGGTGGTGGTGTCATCCCCCATTTGGTAGTTCATATGTAACAAATACGGGGATTTGGGTTGAAATTTTGATAATTTTAATTCACACTTACCTCTTTTATGGGGATAATATAAATTACACTTGCCCCCCCCCCTCCCCTGCAAATTTTCTTGATCCACCCCTGCAATACTTTTAATGATATTCACTTGATGTCTATGCTTGTTACAGATGCTGTTATATACATCATTTCCTTCAGAAGTATCAATGTGTTGGTGGATGTTATGAAGAGAATGGGCCCATTTTAACAACTTCTAGGATGGACGGTACAAGGGTTCATACCAGTGATCAATTTCTCATGACTCTTATGAAGTTGCACCTAAATCTAAGGGATCTACATTTAGCAGGCCAGAGGGCTCAATGCCGAATTTACCTCTGAAAGAATCGCAATGGATACAACAAACATAACACTGGATTTAACTTTAAAAATGAATAACTAGTCATTATCTGACAGCAACTACATTGTGCAAAATTTGTCACACAGCAAAGGCTATCACTTGTGTAGCACGATTGTTCTGAATTCTATCCTGGATCCACCTCTGATGGTGACATTGTTGATCACTGATGTGTATTGGAGATGTTGAAGCCAGATAATATATGATTCTTGCTAATAAAGGATTTGATATATTTGATAAACTTTAATCAGGAGTGACATTGAACATATCACCTTTTCTTTCATCAAAATCTCATTTCAGTAAGGATGAAGCACAGCTGTTACAAGACCAGGAAGAGTCAAATTCATGTAGAGTGTGCAATTGAATAATTAAAAATATCCATATTCTAAATCATATACCTTCACAATACAGACATGTATATCTGTCCACTAAGATTTTCAACTCTGTGTGACTCTTGTACATTTGCAAATCCTCTACTAAAGGAAATAGCTGATATGAATTCCACAATATATTAATCTTACCTTTGGACTTAGATACTATAAATGTACAACTTCTTACTCACATTATTCTTCATTGTCAAGTTGTATTAAATGCATTCAAGTAAATGATAAAGTGAACATTTATTTAGGTTGCTAGTAAAAGAAATTGTTACAATGGTGATTCATGCACATCTTCACACTTATCATTTGTAGCAAAAACAAAATAAAACTAATGGAAGACATTTGAATTTTCACAATTCTGTCTAGTTGGTTATTGCAGAGAGGGCGCAAAGGCTCAATCATGTATGCCAAGTATAATTCCCATAATTCATCTTGAAGAATGAGAATCACTTCCATGTTCATTGGTGTTCAAACTATGAAATCACAAGTGGTGCCTGTGAAGTAAAGCTGATGGAGAACTTGATGCCAATAACCATGGCTCTCTTTGAGCTGCAGCACACCTTCCGGGTTGCACTCTGAAAATGTTACCCCAAAAAATATACAACCTGTATTTAAAAAAAAATGACATCCACTATGTCTATATATTCTTTCATAAAAATACCAATGCTAGATAATTCTTATTTGGACATTCAACATTTTCTTATAGCATAATAAAATTTATTTACTTACACTGCTGTCTGATAGAATTTGTAAAGAAAAACTTTATAATGATATCTGCATTTATCTAGTAACAAATCCCTATATGTTTGCACAGGCATCCTTTGCTGTTGCAGGTAAAGGACATTTTTAAAATTTCTATATTGTCTGGAGATGCATTCATTTTTGGTGAACCTTCATATTTTGGGATCACCTGAATTTACATGTATACAAGTATTCATTACAGAATGAATATCATTTGATATTGATAGCTTGATGAGCATATATTGCATTAAGAGCCCTGGTGAGTTGCCTATATTCTAATTGCCTGGGTGGATACATTTCTCTCATTGTCATAGCTTTACGAGGTGCAGACTTAGGATGCTTTATCTAGCTGTATTGTTTGCCCTTTTATATCTAAAAGATTAACATTGTAGTCATTGTCACACAAAACATGTAGATTATGCACACTAAAATGCAAATTGACTATCTGGACTTGTCAATATTTCATAATAGACATATAACATGTTCTATCAATTCAGCTGAAATTCAGATAAACCAAAATTCATAAGATATACATGTATTTATATCTACAATCCATAAAATATGCCAGTGGTGGATTTAAGGGGAGATAGATCTCCACCTCATAACCCCCCCCCCCCCCCCCCCCCCCCCCCCATTTGAATTCCTGGGTCTGCAATACTAGTATATATAGAATTGCACACTAAAATGTTTGTTGACTATCTGGATTAGTGATAATTCAGCTGAAATTCAGATAAATCAAAAAAATCTTAAATGCCAGTTGTGGATTTAAAGCCCCCCCCCCCCCCCCCGAATTTCTGGATCTGGTCCTGTATGCAGTTTTACATACCAAATGTATATACTATAATATTAATTACTGCAGCTACATAGTGGAAACAAAACTGATTCGTGGGACTTGGATATGATTGGTGTCAGTAAAAAGTTCTGTCTTCATTTTATAGAAATATCTTTATGAAATAATTTAAATACATTTCTATGTGAAACTGTAAAACGTTCAAAATCATAGAATAAAATAGGATATATATCCATATTATAAACAACAAGAAATCAGTTTTATTCTTTCCTAGTGCTCTAGCGTTTTCACTCGATGCAGATTATTGTGTGTATGTGTGGGGGGGGGGGGGGGGGGGGGGGTACCACAACATCAATTAAGAATCAGTCTAATCAGAACTACGCAAATATATTGCTGAGATTTTGATCGAGGACTTTCGAAATCTTCAACTAAACTCTGAGATATAGATGTATGGATGTATATGATGCAAACGACTGTGCAGTGCATATGGTGCAAACGACTGTGCAGTGCATATGATGCAGACGAGTCTATAATGTAAACATACCTGAACTTTGTTGGAAAATGTCTCGTATTGGCGCTTGAACAACCGTTGTAATAACTCAGAGCTCTATCTAGAACACATTTTCTAAACCCAGTTGTTATCCACCGCTCTCTCGCGTTTTGTAGTAAGCTCTATGTGGTTTTGAACGTAGCGAGTCTAGTACATTATTGATAATGCCATCCTGACAACTGCCCGGAAGTACGATTTCACGTCATTTCTCGCGAGTCACATGACGAGACTTTCCGACCCTATTAAAGACTAGACTTTTTGATACCATAGATAGTTGCTTCTTCAATCATCAAAAGCGGAAATATAGCTAGTGATAAGTACATGTAATTAAAACAATTCCTTTTTTAAACAACACTCTGATTCTACGCACAAGTACTCTAAAGTTGATATTAAAAAGATACTGCACTTTCTCATTGACAATATCTTCGTAGTCTTTGGTGATTCCTACTCAAATGATCACCAATATTTCCTCCAATTTTCAATCTTTCTCCCAATTATGTATCCTTAAATTTTCATCCTACCGGAGTCAGAAATAAATAATATTATATTGTTTTACTACATTGAAATAATTATTGAAATTTGTTTGCATATACCGGAAAGGGAAAAAACCCATCGGAGCCTACATGTACATACATGTAACTTGTACATGATCGGGGCTTTGGTTGTGAAATTGACAATATTACCATATAATTGAACGTTTTGATTCACGAGTCGTGAAATCAGTGTTCCAGCGGACCAAAACATAGATGCATGATTCTCATTCCCATAATCCTTTATAAACTTTACATGATGTGTTATTTACGAATTGAGTTTGTCCGCGATTGTCTGCTACTCCTTTTGTTTTACACACATCCCTTTTTGTAACACCGCTCCCTTTGAACGACCCAAACAACATATGCCCCCTCGATTTAACCTCTTCGATGAGAGCGACCTCCTTGTCAACCACCCCAATTCTGTCCCCGTTTCTTCTCGCTGTTCATAATTAATATTGCCAAGTTGACGGAAAATAACAAAGCAGACGATAAGAATACACTAATTATTTATTTACGTCTTACTAAGTATATGTTTCGTACCCTTTGGCACATAAGAGCTTCATTACGTCACTTCAAACGTTGAAAAAAATATCCGCGAATACGTTCTCGCGAGAATATAGATATGAGAAAATTCTCAACTCAACTCTTTAGAATTACTCGGCTAAGAATATTCTCAAATCGATTTATAACGGCCAATTTGAGAACATTCTTAGCTGAGTAATTCTGAAGAGTTGAGTTGAGAATTTTCAGTATTATGACGGCGGGGCCAGGTTTTACAAGTCGGTTGGAATTCTCATGGACACGAATCGTGCTCCTTTGTTAACTGAATTGTTTTTATACGCCTGTCTTTAGACGGAACGTATTATGGTACTTCCGTCTGTTCGGGGTTTCCCGTTTCTAATTTCATTTTTCTGTTACATATCAAGCCGAAACTTGCTATGTAGCTTCTTTGTGGATCACTCTAGATCATGTTACTTTTTTTTTTTTTTTAAATCAAATTTGACTTCTCTTTCGCCCCTAGATTATTTTACAAGGATGTTTATTTTCATCAATATTTGAGAATATATACAGGTTGTCGAACTTAGTCAGTTTTGAGAAATTATTACATAAAGAGTACATGATTTGTCTGTTTTTCCTGCCACAGTTTACAAGTGAGGACCTTCAAATTTTACAGAGTATTTGTTTGGACGTGGAAGATGTATTTTTGTTTGGACATTACAGCTTGCTGAACTTAGTTAGTTTTTCGGAAATATTGCAAAGAGAGTTTTATTTTTCCATCCACAGTTTTCAAGTTTGGACCTTCCTATTTACAGAGTATTTGTATGTGTACATGTATGACAGGTTGTTGAACTTAGTCCTTTTTGAGGAAATATATGAAAAAAGGACATCATGGTTTGTCCTTTTAACACCTCTCACAGTTTAGAAGATAGGGTCTTTGTAAATAACTTGAAGATTTGCATAGGGCAAGGATTTTAATTTCCAAGAATTTTTTTATTTTCTTTCATGCTTTAAATATTTACATGTTGAATTTGGTCAAATTTGGGGATTTATTTTACACACAAAACTCTTGGTTTGTCTATCTACCTCTTGTCACAGTTTAGGCTAGGATCCTTCATTCATACAATGCAAAGGACGTATGTTACAGCCTGATGATGGCTGATACTACCTGAAGCAAAGTTCTACAGATTAAGGCTTAAAAGAATGTTTACCCAAAGTAAGCATCTTCATGGGCGTATTATGTACGGTTTTCTTGTTATATTCTTATATGGCAGAATTTATAAAGTTGTTAGTTCCCCTTTGTCACATAGTCTTCCACATCTGCTTCGTACATATTGAACATATATGTTAACGACAAACTAACAACTCAACTGTATGATAAATGGATGACTTCGGCTTTTCCGTCGACAACTTTCCATATTTATGAAGCAATATTCCATTATCACCTACCTATGGTGTGGATGTCTCGATATTGATTAGATACGCAAGAGCTTGTTCTGAGTATGATCAGTTTTCAAATCGAGACAGACTACTGACATACAGGTTGATGTTATAGGGGTTTAAACAGTCTCGTGTAAAGTCAGTATTTCGCAAATTCTATGGTCGGTATAACGATCTAGTTTGCCAATACAACTTTTCATTCGGTCAAATGCTGTCTGACGTGCTTCATATCGATTGTTCGACCGTTCTTGGACCACTAATTTTGACTACGCATTGTTCCGTTTACCTGATGGAGATATAGGGCACATGGCGGGTGTGACCGGTCGACAGGGGATGCTTACTCCTCCCAGGCATATGATCCCACTTTTGCTATGTGCAGGGGTCTCTGTTTGCCCAACTTGTAATGGTGTATTCCTTGTAAGAGTTATGAGATGGATCACTGTGAGTTATCTGCTCTGAAAGTGATTATATATTCAGCATAACCAGTCAGCATTATTTGGAACCGTTTTGGAATGAATAGGATTCTTGTTCGTCCTCCGATGAAAAATCGTCAATGTGGCGGAATTTTCCATTGACTATGGGTTCAAAGTGATATCCTTTTACAACTAACTCAGGTCCCTCATCCAAAAGCTCTTTCAGTTGCGAAATGAATAGTCCATGGGCCTGCTTTGTTCTGATTGTGATCTCTTACATGTATGACGTCACAAATTCGGAAAATCGTGAACGATAATCGGGTAATAACTATTTTTTTTATTACGAGTAACTTTGCACTTCGATTTCTTAAGAGATAATATCATTTAGTCCTCAGTTAATGTGTACACTATTATAATATAAATAGGTTTGTCGTTGACTTTTAATGTTACAATCAATCCATTCAGGAATATTACACCCCCCCCTCCCCCTGTACTTTCTGTGTTCTTAATACCATGATCATAAAACCGGTAGGTAAAAAAAAAATCACAATCATACAAATGTTTCATTTTGTTCACCTGTACCAAATATTCAAGTACAGCGTCCGTCTCTTGGTAAACTTTACAAACAGATTTTCGACTTTTCCAAATCCACAGGGCCAATTTCAACCAAACTTAATAAAGGGAATTAAAATTATTCAAATGAAGGGTGCACCCTTTTAAAGGGTAGATTATTCAGAAATAGTGGAAATATGGTAGCATCTTTGAAAACTCTTAAGAACCACTGGACTAGAAAGGCAAAGTTAGTGGACATCGAAGATTTTCAAACCATGACCCCCAAGGATAGGGTGGGGCTACAATAGAAGATAAAATATTTACATGAGGATATTAAGAAAAAATCTTTTAAAATTCCTTTTCTCAAGAACAGGGTCATTATTGGCATTATTAATATGCAAGCATATTGGGTAGTGCAGATTCAAATTACGACCCCCAGGTGGAGTTGTGTCACAATTACAAAGTTTTCTATGGGAATTTATTGAGGAAAATCTTCTAAAGGCTAGCATGGACATGATTAGTCATTTCGATATAGGAACATTCTCAGGCAATGCAGTTTGCAGTATATTCAAATCAAAGCCCTGGGTGGGAGCACAATAAGGGATAAAAAAAAATTACATGGCGATATACTGTAAACCAACTGTTATTCGCGTGAGAGAAAATTTGGCGAGAATGTCATCGTTGCGAATATTTCTCATCGCGAATCAATCCTTGAATATCTGTCATATTTGTTGAAGGATATCGATCCTGATATTGCACGTAATCCCATATCATTTTGCAAAAATCCAGTTTTATTATATGCAATTCAGCAAAGTGAATGAGATGAACGATTATTAAATATTTGTAATAAGTTTCATATATTCTTATAAATTTTCAGTGATGATATGAGATACCATGCTTTGGAGCCATGTTGCTTTGCTTGTAAATTACAGTTACTGTTCTTGGTGTTGTTTATCGAACCCGTTCATATTAATAGGGAAATGCTGCGTGCATATTTATTTCAATCTGGTCATTTAATTTAAAAACATTAACAGAAAAATGAAAATCTTATTGGCAGTTTTTTAATATGCATTTGAAATACGATACTAGAAACCTGCATTTTAAAGGTACGCAAGACACATATATAAAGTAGCATAGGTCATGCTAATACAAAAATGACAATAAATCAAAATATCAATCACTGATCTAAAAAGTGAACTGTTTAAACAATGTTGAACATCACATAAGAACAGTTCTTTTAATTTTTCAAAATAGCCGATCGATACCACCCATTCCTGATCACATCTCACTGGCTCTCAAGTTCTGTGAACGCATAAAGGACCCAGTGTGCATGCGGAACTTTCACCGATGAGTTTTATGTCCATCTTTTTGTCTTCGACGTTTTTCCTGCTTTCGGTTCTTTTTTTATTTCGGCGGTATACCAAGTTACGAATCGTTTTTGACTAGTTCTTTCAAATGAATTTCCCGAGAGATCCAAAAACTCTCTGGTTCACCCACCCGGTATGAATTTCACAATAGCAGCAGTCACACTTCACCGGATAAAACTAACGGATAACAATATTGCTAATCCGTTCGTCTCCGTTCCTTCGCGTTTCTTGTCTGTTTGTCTTTCGACCAACGCGTTCCTTGTCCGGTCTATCCGTCGAAAAGTGTTGAGCATGTTCAAAACTTGAAACCGTCGCGGTGTTAGAGCGTTCGCCCCGTATGCGGATTCGAATCCCAGCAGCGACAGACCTAAGTCGTTAAAACAGGTAGTGACAGTTCCATCGCCAAATACTCGACATCAGGTGTTAATGTCACGGGTCCTCGGAGACGACATTAAAAACGGATAGCCCGTGTCACAGTATGTGTGGCACGCTAAAGAACCCTCACTGCTCAATGACGGTAAGCGCCAGGCAAAGGCCTAAATTTGAAGCCCTTCACCGGTCTTGGTGACGTTTCCATTTGAGTGAAATATTCTCGAGTGAGACGTTAAACAAGATACAATCAATCAATAAATCAAAACTTGAAACGGACACCACCGGACTATGGAATACGCTTAGTGTACGTTAGTTATGCATTTTCATGGGAACCCATGCATTTCTTTTCCTGTACTGGTCCAGTTCGCATCCGTTAATGTCCGGAGGACAAGAATGATGGCAGGTCACGAAGCGGGTCAACCGTAGATGTAATGGACATCAACCGTATGTTTACAGTCAAGAAACACATGAAACTGGCGAATAACGGTTGTTAAACGGAGGTCCACGGGACCGGTAGAAGTCCGTCTAACGTTGCAAGAACGTTATATCAATTTCTCATGCGTCCTACGTTCGTTTATCCCGGTACTTGTTCGTTGTCCGGTACATGTCCAGTAATCGTGCGGTTATTATGATACATGTACGTTTTTTTACGCTTCATACACTTAAGCAGCGCTTGGAACGACTTTCATCAACGGACAGCATTATGTCACAATTATTTTTATCCATGCGACGTCCGTTTATGCTATCCGGTAAGGCGTGAAATGCTTCTGTTCTATGGACAGCAAACACACACGGAACTGGATGTTTCAATGCTAAATCCAAAGAATCACGTATTTTGTGGACATAAGGCAAAAGAATCGTATCGACAAATCGTGAGGGTCCGGCTAAAATCAAGGGTCGATTTTAATGCAATGTATGATAACAAGGAAAACATTTTTAAAATCATTTGTCCAGAACCGTAAGATCATGTTAGTCATATTGTTATTGAAGCATTCCCACAGTGTGTGGATTCAACTTCATTCAAGTTATAGCCCTCTGGAGGATAGGTTAAAGTCATAATATGGGGTCAAAATCATGGGATAAAAGAGGGTAAATGTCTCTTTGAACTTTTCTGAATATGAACAGCAGGGCCAAGAGTGACTCCGCTGAGCGTTGTTGCTCATTGAACTCTTTGTTTTTGGTATTAACTAGAAGTATAGACATTCCAAAAATCCAATTATTTATATTACATCATTGCCATTTTTGAACAATAAGATGCCTAACAATGGTTTATTACTTTTTAAATATTTTGTTTTCTATGAGCATTTCAAATAATTTAGAAAATTGTCAATATTTACCAATTTCAAGTCTCTAGAAAAAAAATCCTAAGTGACTTTTGACCCTGTCACACTGTGATTTCTGTATGGATTCAGAAATGTCTTTCAGTCATGCATATCCCCCATACTTTGGCGAATAAATGCGCTTGGGTAAGACGAAAGTTTTAAAGACAGTGACATGACATGGGTGAAACCACTATTAATTTTTGATAAGAGAATGTATGCTGTCATTAATGTCTGTAAATATTTGTAATACCAGGTAAAGAATGTAAGTTGTGGAGCTCCCATTTTAACTTCCATTTGAAAATATTTTTGATCCAATCCGAACAATGATTATTTTTTAACTTTTCGTTTTTTAAACCCTATATATGTGTTCTTTAGAATAAAAACTAAAATATGAAGATAAGAAAATGAAGACTTTGGGGGACCGTCGAGGTCAAAGAAGATTTTTAATTCGTTACCAAAATAGAAATATACCTGTAATAATAATCTTTATGCAAAAGATAAACAATTCGGTGAGATTTTTGTTAGATTTTCTTTTCCCCCTCGCTTCATATGCCAATGAAGTGTTTAAAATAGTTATCTATTACGTACATGTTTGCCTGTATTTGACAGAAACTGGCAATATTAAAATATGACGCAAACCACCCGCTACACACGCAGTTGACTTGTATGATCCTCCATGATTTTTCTTATGCTAAACTGGGCTCAACTGAAGATTGAAGAACGGGACGCACTATCGTATTTTAGAACTAGACCTAGCTAATCGTGTTACTGTGGATGTGTTGTCAGAAATGTAATGAGTTGTCCTTCCTTTCTAAGCTACTGAAAGATTCTCACTACTCCCAGCTGGCATTGCTGATCTGCTTCAAACCGACCTCAACTGTTTTGACCTTTGACCAAAACTCCATTGTGAATTGTGTTATTTTGTTTTTGGTATATATATGGAAAGAGAGAGAGAAAGAGAGAGTGAGAAGCACTAAA
>NC_079169.1:31886911-32066911 GCF_947568905.1 Ostrea edulis
CCAGGGAAAATCATTCGACCCCCCCTCCCAATTAATTGGTTTTTATGATCTCATAATAGATAAGGACCGCCCATTATATTAAGTATTTAAATGAAAGGCACATATAGTACAACTGTATGTGACAAAATGGAGACGGACATTTCTATTTGTTCTTAATCGGTGATTTGATGTGTACTGACACAGTGTTAACACAGTACTAGAAACAATCGGCTCATTATCGTCTGATTCTACGTTTATTAGACCCGCGTAATGGGGATTCATCTCCATTTATTAGATCTTCCTATAATGATGCTTTTGTTATTGCACAGACTTATTCTGAAGAGAACATGTAAATCGAAAACAATGCAATTACCTTCAATGTTTTGTTTTTTAAATTAAGTTACATACTACTGATAAAAATAATTCTAGTGGAAGCTTTTGACTAACCTCACTCATTTGTTTTTGTTTTTGTTTTTTTGTTTTGGGGTTTGTTTTTTTTTTACCATTTCTATACAATGTAACTTGTAAGGCGGATCGAGTGATTACATTTTAATGGCGTGTATCTGTATAAATGAAAGCGGTGCTGTGTACATGTACAAAATATCTTGAATGTAAATTTTAAAAAATTCCTCAGCTGAAATATTATATCTACACTATGAGATGTAAAGGAAGACACTGAATGTAAATGTTGCGATATCGCTAATGAATACATTTTATGAAACTCAAAGACATATTGCATATAAAAATGGTGAAAAAGATATGTTTGACACCTGCTGGAACCATTTCATTGAGTGTTTATATTTTTCTTTAAAAAAAAATAAATTTCAATATATATATGTACCTTTAATATATTAGATAATGACTGTATGCATATCTCTCTCTCTCTCTCTCTCTCTCTCTCTCTCTCTCTCTCTCTCTCTCTCAGAAAAGAATATATACATATACCTTTGGTAGCTTGTTTTAAACATTTTGTACAAGTTTCTTTATATATATATATATATATATATATATATATATACTGTATGTATGTTTTTTAAAAAAATTGTTTTAAATCATGCGGCTGTGAGCACCATCGTGTTATAGCAAATTATGTCAGTGAATAAATGCCGGAGTGAATGAAATTGAAATGAAAGGCATTTTACATGTGAGAAGCAGGTCCATCGCTGTTGCATGTGGTACATGTATTATACAGAGGTCAAATTCGGGTGGCGTGTTTCGTGATTTCGTTTTCAGTTTTTGTGCATGTGATAAATCTTGCAGATCAATAGCAGTTCCTACAGATTACATATTTCAAAACCCAATCTCGTGTGGAATTACATTTTGATGAAATGCACTTAAATCTACCTCATTCAGTGATCTGTAAATGTTAGCTGACTATGTTGAGTGAATTTTCTTTTTCTAGATTATCTAAGTAAATTTAAGAGTTACTCTGTAATTCATGGAAAATTTATAAGACAGGTGTTCTTTATTTTTACACATTGTTGAAGAGCATGTACATCTGAAGTTAACTTTTAAGACAACATGCACATCAACGCCATATGTTTGCTGTCTGAAAAATGGCAGAAAAAAATTTCCCAGGTTCTTACTTACATGTGATAAATATGGTGACACCCATGATATTCCTGTCAAAATATGAGTTAAATGGTAAACTAGGTTAGTCTTGACAACTTAATACGGACTGCGGACTGCTACAATTTGATATAAAGAAAAGGATATGACATACGTACGTTTTGTCTACACAAACTGACATTCAAGAGAGTGTGATTGCCTAAAATGTTATCACTTTAAGCCTTCATTACATCCTTTCTCGATTTCGTCTTCATAATTTAAAACTTTTCGTGAGAAAAAGTAAAGGGGAGTCAAGTGAGAGCTCCATTTATCTCAATAAATAATAATTGCTACATTCCAATATTTCACAGCCATCATTAATATCCTTGAAGTTTTGTCAATGAGGACCAGAATCGCTCGATGGGAATCTAATTGCTCATGAAAAGAACCGGTTGTCTTTTGGGTGAAGATGAAAAATGTGTACATTAATAACCCCCATCCCCCTGACAGTCCCTCCCCAGAAATATCTGACCAAACAATGACCCAGCTGTCCCCTGACCTCCCGAAGTCCCCGGTCTGAATTTGTGGCCGTCGGAGGAGGGAATTGTGCGCCGGCAAGTAATGAAACGAAAATTAGTTAACGGAGATGTACGACAAACTAGGGGGAGAGAATGCAAGAAGTTTCAAAATTTGACGGAGTTCGAGTAATGAAACAAGAACGAGTCAAATAAGATAAAGAAGACATACAAGAGAAGTAATCAAATACTGAAACAAAAATCGGTCATATTTGTAGGTCCGCTTGTCTCTCGTTCATTTACTTGTACCCTTAAGCATATGTTTGCATGTTAATTTGTGTTTGCTTATGTTGCTGAATTCATTAAACATAAAATCAGGGAGATTTGAAATTAGAATTATAGATCAAAATATTTGATATATCCTTTATCCTTTTCATACACATATAGATGTTTGATTATGGGTAAATTCTCTCTCTCTCTCTCTCTCTCTCTCTCTCTCTCTCTCTCTCTCTCTCTCATAATAAGTCATAAATTGAATACCGGTAACGGATAACTTCGGATTGATAAGGGAGTTAAGTTAAAGATTTATTTCCTCTTGTATTAATAATTTGATGAGTCCATGAATATGAAATATTTTTTTTATGTATTTTGAATTATTTTCCTAATGATGAAAGGCATCAGTATATTTGCCACATAAAGTGAATAAAAAAACAAACGATTTAGCTTCGAAAATGAACTTGGGAATCATATTGATATACATTATTGTAATATTATACTGTGACCCCAACTATTGCATTGAATTTTTTGGAACATAGTTTAATTGCGTGTTGTCTAGATAAGATGATATATCCGTATTTTTTATACTTATTTCCAACACACGAGCTACTGGAATATAGAATGAATAGAAACGTAAATATATAAATATTCACATTTGAATGGCTTTTATTAACAATCAAAAAATTTCAAAGACGCGAAACTCTTCGAATTTTGTTTCTTTTTATCTCTATTAAAAAATCTCAGTGTAATGATTTGACAGATATATTTGGAGTTCTTTAGCAATACCCGGACCTGCTGGATAGAGACACGTGCAATGACTGAATTATTTTCTTATTGAAGATATTAAATTGACTTTTTACATTAATTTTCCTGGATTTTATTTAAACAAGAGTTTGTATTGAAAAATTTGTATAGACATTATAAACATTTTTTTTTTTTTGTAAAGAAAATTGTAGAAAGTGATAAACACGTCCATATATAATATCTGCAAGTTAACTATGAAATTAGCAAAGGCATTTTCGCATACCAAAGTAATTTCTGTCATTACATACAAGTATAATGAACTTCATCATTATTTTGGATTCTTACAGCAAATGTTAAAATTTATTAATTTAGATGAATCAAATCATAATTTTTCAAATTTATTTTTTTAAAAGCTTATCTGCCAAAATCTATGTTTTTGTTTATCGTTGATTATCCCGGGGTAACATGTAAACGTAGAAAACTTCGGATTACCAAAACCCAACGAAAAGTTGTCTTCAAAAACCCTTTGAAGACAAGGTACGATGAGGTATTTTGCATGTTTTTCTTTGAATTCAGACTGGACAAACAACTCGCCTAATCTGAGTTCATTTATCAACATATTTTGGCAAGATCTCTGACCAGATATCCCCTAGGTCGGGATGTACAGCCTCTGGGGTAAGCACCACGCGCCTTAACACGTAATATGTCATGTTTTGTTTCCTTTGGTGTGTTTCCCGGTCCTGGCGTAACGCGGAATTCAAACACTAATTTTTATGGCCACATTGACTGTACTTCACAAATTTTTATTGCCTTTTTATGGACTACACTTTACACATTTTTATTGCACCTATTATGGTTTACAAACACCGTAACCCAATACACCATACTTTACTGGCATTCGGATTATTGATGTAAATGATCGTGTAAATTCTTAAGTTATACATGAAACACCGCTCCGCCTCTAACATTTTATTTATCAACAAATTTAACTTAAATATTAACAAATGAACTTATATTATCATATGACTAAAATGAAATGATAACTATGTTTATCAATTTTGAGGAATAACTTTGTATTTTTAAAGTAATTTCTGGATTAAATTATTTTCCTTTTCATTGATGGTTTTGTAATTGGCAATACGTCATTCGTATTGGTCTTTGATAACATCGAATAAAGGTTGTTGTTTTTTTGTTTTTGTTTTTTGTTTTGTTAAAAATAGTATATAAAACATTCAGTTTATACAGTAGTATTGTCTCATACTCACATGTATAAAGCCACATGTACAGGCACAAAATTGGGCATGTAGTTATTACTTACGTATCTTACTGTCAAGGAAACGGGTTGATATAAATTTAATAAGTTATCTGGAGATACAATGTGTATGTATATTGGTGTGCTTCACCAATGAAATGTTTAATTACATGAACGGTTGGAGTTGCTACATATGTATGCACTGGTAACATTTACACATGATTTGATTTTATGCCTGTTGCCTGCACGTGTGGCTAGATGTGAGAACTCTGTCCGATCACTGTCAGTTCCTGCAACATCTGAGTCGGCAACATGTGCACTGTGTCATCTTCATGAATCTTCCTACACCAAATTGTGAAGTGTACAAACTATCCATGAATAGCTGTCAAGTTTTACACAAATAATCAATACAGTTCTCACGGACTACCGTCTCCATTAAGATAACCAGAAAAAATATTTTTATGGTCATGGAATATGTATTAGATTTTAACTGTGGTGTGTTTTGTTTATTCAATTTTATTATTTTCATTCTTTCACAATTTAGATTTATTACAATTATAACATTTTCTTTCAATCCGACGTCTCCATATAAGTGAAAGATTCTCGAGAGGGACGTTAAACAATATTTAACCAATCAATTTTTAATCAAAATTGGTTTAAAGAAAACAACGGTATACACTGCGTCTTACAGGAAACGAAATAATTTTAGTTGCAATACAATGTGTCCGAAAAAAGTATAAACAATAATAAAGACCCTGTGATTGCGTCTGAAGTTAGAGAAAGTGTGAACAATACGAGTCAAGGGGGGTAATAAAATAATTAGTGATGCCCTATTTCTAAATGGGTAATAAAATAATTAGTAGTGCCCTATAACTGAATGGTTAACTGTTCAATTCCTTTCACATCCACTCCATCGCCATAAATCTGGAGTCATGTCAGAATTTCATTTGCACAAGTACAAGGATGGGAGATTGTCTCCTAAAACTTATTATAAAAATCCTCGTTTAGAAACAAAAAGAAAAACAGGTTTATTTTTTGTTTTGTTAGGGATAAAAAATAGGGTTGTTTTTATTTTGATTTCCGAACAATACAACATTACTTCAAGTACTTAAAATGTAAGCTATATATTAATTTCAAGGAAATCATGTTAACAAAATATTTTATTTATTTATTCCACGTACGTATAACTATAAGTCACATGCAAAGAGTAATTAGAAATACATTTCTGTATAAATATTTTGTACACAAGTTGAGAAATTTATTAGAAATTATAAGAATTTAAGAAGTTTTAGTTGTTTTAATTCAATTCCAGAGTTGTTGAGTTTATTTATGTCATGATCTTTTAGTTTCATGATGTATAATTGTAACATTTAATTCATCAAAAAGAATCACAAATACAGAAAAAATACCTCTAAAACCCCATGTTTCTACCGCTTGCAAATCCACCCAAACTTGTTTCATTTTGATCTTTCCGACATAGTAATCAGTTAATCATGTTCTTAAATTACAACCGTCAAAACATGATGTTCTTGAAGAAAGATTAAGTCCCGGATTTCAATTATTACAACGGGTTTAAGGTATTACAATATACTTGTTATTAGGTAAAAATATTTTAATAGCTGTACATAGCCAAAGGCCACTGACGGTTCGCCTAGTTTTCATCGTTCTGGTTGAGCGGGTTGGAGGTGTACACCCATTGGCTGCTCATAATCACGTGATAGAATGATATAGAAAGATGGGAGGGCTACCAAGTGAAACTAGAATATGTGTAGTAACGAGTTGGAATTATTTACAACCAATTCGGTGAAAATTAATGATCATGAGTTCGTTTTTGATGACTCCAGTTCAATACACAGAGCCGAAATTTCCTCCCGCTGATGAGTTTTCACAACAAAGTTATATTCCAAATCATGGAACAGATTACTATAGAACAAATTTTCAGACACATTATGGATTTCCAGACCCTAGACGCTATGACGAAGAAAAATATACCCCGAATCAGTTTGGAGGATGTACGAACAACGAACCAGTGTCACCGCCGCGACCCTCACCCCCAGTCTCTAACCACGGCGGGGGTGGGGGAGGGACATTGAATGGATTTGGTTCCTCACAATCCTCCACACCTAGCCCCCCTCCCGTCCCCTCACCAGATGAAAACTCCTCACCCCTCTCACAGAGTTCCTGTGCCCAGCAACAATCTGATGGTCAACCGGTCATTTACCCGTGGATGAAGAAGAGTCAGGGAAATAATCCAGGTAGGCACAAAAATTTTAATCAAGTCGGAGTTAAATCTATCTGTTTTGATTCCGCGTTATTTCATATTTTTTGTTCTCTCTTTCGCATGCAAGCTGTCAAATGTCATATTTCTTATGAATGATTTACATTCGGTGTTTTTATGGTTGGTGCGTCTGTAAACATTACGCTAAATGTTATTAATAATTTATATATTGAGATTACGAAATGCGAGCTATGTTTGTGTCGGTGCATTAAAAGCCCAGATCTTCCAGTAAAGAAGAGTAGTATGACGATTTTTACCTGTTCTTTAATGAAAGACGTGAGACAAAATAATGAAATCATTTACAAACTCATCTACAAGTGAATAGAGCCATCAGGTGATGTACAATGTCGTGGCTAAATTATCCCGCTAAGATCGCGTGCCGAAACAATCTATCATAAAACTAAATCCTCATAATGGATACAAATTGCCTATAAACTTGAATTAAGGGGCATCTTCTCACCTCGTGCTTTAATGGGAAGCGATTATAGCTAATAACCATCGTTATAAATCAATTGAAAATCACAATACCAGCTATCTTACACACGCATCGTAAGATTGTTGGAATTCGGGTGTGTATTGCTAAGGTAACGGATCTTCGTCTCACATTATTGAAATTTCATTCACTAAGTCGACAGAAAACTTTATGTTCTCAGATTGTTCTGTTCAAGTAGGACCTGTAAAGAGAAGAAGACTTGCATTCATTTGATTACAATCGTAAACGCGTCAAACTCGCGGTCTCTCAGTCTATCTGACTTCACCCTTGCCGTCCAAACCTCGTAAAAAACAACAGTTCAATTATAAAATACATCTGTGTGTATCTCGGCCCATTCCAGTACTGTCGGGAACTTGTCATGTATTCCAAACTCTGAGTGCACATCTCGCCCGTACCTCGTCACCCCCACTTCCTTTCCTCCCGTGCATCTTGGATTATTACGCCTGATTAATTGTAAATTTCATCACTCGTGTTTTGGGATTAAATTGAAATTCCTATCAAGTGTTAATTGATATTTTCAGCCCCGCATCTATGCAGATTTTTTTGAGTGCATGATCTGACATTTCCCTGCGATACAGCTTGTTACTGATATTATTTTTTTTCTTCTCAAACTCTTGATGCTATTTTGGCATACTGTTAGAAATTGCTCAACCTTTCAATTAGTTCGAATGATTGTGACATTTAACTTACGCTGAATATTTTATTTACACGTAGGTTTTCGAGAGAGAAATTTCAAACAGTTTATAAATACTTGTATTATATAATTATTCCCTAGACAATTTTAAATCGTTTTAAACAATAATTCACAAAGTTTATTTTAATATTTAACTGATTTGATTATTCGGTACAAAACGAACAACAATATGAGGGGAAAATGAAAATTACTCGTGTCAAAATGCTAAGATTTATGAAGAAATTTAGCCCGTGTTAACGTCAACAGAGAAGGTATTTTACTGTTGGTTGTCCAATGTCAGAGTCCTAATAATTGGGTCACAGTCCGGGGAGAGGGGTCTGATCATAAATTATCTCAGGGACAGGCGCTGTCTCTATCGTTTCAAACAATTCTGTAATCGAAAAAATATTGCTTAGATTTGAAAAGGAATGTAATTAATTTAAATGTAAATAAGTTATTTTCTAACACAAAAAATCGAAGAAAATATTTCACGATATAGGTAAATATTTTTTGGGCATGAAATCCATTCGATGGAAGCTCAAGGTAATTTTCCCTAATGCCAAATATTAAAACGAAATGTTCTCAGTTAAACACTGGAAGGGCCAAGGTCGTATGGATATTAAACATCTTGTATCAAACGTATTGCTTTTTCGTGAATTAATAAAACTTAAAAAACTATGTTAATTAGAAGTCATTCATGTGGTTAAAAAATAAATACATGTGTCAGAAATAAAGTACATCATCATTCAATTTCGATCTCTAGAACCATTTTTTTTCAGAGTAAATACACATTTTTAAGAAGTCGAATGTAACATTCAAGGTGTATTACTTTAAATACACGTGTACATCTATTTCTATTTCGATAAATTCAATTTTATATTGGCATGACTTATTGGACATCTAAAAGGGAAAAAATAGTTTAAGAGAAGACAAAAATATTCTTTTAAAAAAAATAAATTTGATGACATGTTTTTTCGCGTTAAGATTTCTGTTTCCAATAGTTATGTAATTAAATTTGTGCAGAAAATTAATAGAAGTCGTCGTCATTTCTACCAGATACACGGACAAACATAACTGTCATGTGTTAAGTTAGATTTCGTGTTCTCTGCTGTTTACGAAGAGAGGGTCACCATTCCCAGTGACCCATCAGCTTGTTACGTCTCAAACGTAAATTGTGTAAGAACACATTGTTTGTTCGTTTCATTTAATAAAATTCACACGTTAAACAACGCAGGGCGGAAACCCCAAAAATTCTACCTTTTTAAAAAATTTATTTAAGAATCCAGTACTCGTGTACAGTGACACAGAAAGAGGATGTGCTTTACATGAATCATAGTGAAGATATATGTAGGTGTTTATTTATTTTTTTCAAGGCGACTTTTAAACACGCTAAATGTATTTTGAAAGATTAAGAATTTTCTTAGAAGATGTTGAAATAAAATTTTACACTGAACAAATACCACGGAAACAATAAACATTTACAAAATAGTTTTCTTTTTTACGTAATAATTGTTGCAACATTTGTATTCAGAATGTTATTTCCCGGATTTCCGTGATCCGTTAGGTTCGTTTCTGGTATTTACCTCGTCAGTTCTTGGTACAAAGGTGCTTATTGTGTGTGTCATTCGTCCTTAAAATTGTTTTCTTGCTGTCACAATGAAAATTCACATATTTACGCAAGAGCAGGTTCTAACCCTTGCTTCATTGATATGCGACAGTGGGTATTCCATGGCGACGGCCAAATTGTTTTAAATTATTTTTAACACTTGAACCTCAAGGTGATTTTCAAAATTAAATATTTCAGTTCTAAATATTACCATTTCTGAATGAATCGTTACATGTAACTCTTTTAAAATGAATTGATAGGTCTACTTACATAATATATTAAATAATTTTAATTGTGATGTAGATAGTAACTTTTCACGATATTTTATTGATTATATTTTCCGTCTGTTCCAGGAAACAACCTGGTTTCAGAATCAAAAAGGAATCGAACCGCCTATACACGACACCAGATTCTGGAGTTAGAAAAGGAATTCCACTTCAATCGGTACCTAACGCGTAGAAGACGAATTGAGATCGCTCATACACTGTGTCTATCAGAACGACAAATCAAAATCTGGTTTCAGAACAGGAGAATGAAATGGAAAAAGGAACATAAACTCCCAAATACAAAAACAAGACTAATGGAAGCCGGAACTGGGCTTCTCGATCCAACTCATCACTTTACTCATATGTTGGGACATCCGGATTTAACCCATATCTAGTCAATTTTGTGTTCATAAAATACCGAAGTCATCAGTTCAAAGGAGACTTTGTAAATCCAGTGTGCTTGTGAAAGTATGAATGTGCTGACTATACCAAAGAATTCTACAGAGAAAATCCGGACTTTGTTCTCATACTAAAGTGTATGATGATATTACAGCCGTGCTGTACAAATAGCATAATAATTTATACAATTTGTGTTTTAATATTCCCTTAGGACACAGATAATTGAAAGTAGATTAACAGAATTTAGCAGGTGTTCCAGACACTGCAAATTGACTCCAACAAATTTATTACCGGGTAAGCTTTTACTGGTAGTAGGAAACCTTGTGTTATAATGTATCTACACTAATTTCAAATCCGCTTCGTCAAGTATTACTACAAAACCAAAGAAATGCCTCTGTTTTGTTTATTTATATACTGTGTACATATTGTTGTTGTATAAACTATTGTTTTATATATAAATCAATGATCGCCCATCTAAACTCTCATGGCAAAATGATTCAGACTACATTCATGACGTACTTTAGATATTGAAATCAATTGTTTCGTTGTGGTCTTACGAGTTTTCAAATCGTCAAGTATTGTCAAATAGTGTTGAGAATTTTATTTTTTAGGAAATAACGTTTTTTTAAATGAATACATTAAAGTTTATTTGAAATTCATGTTCTCTGTTATGATGAAAAATAATATGTTAAGGTTTTGTGTCATCTATCTCTACAAATTAATGTAGATTCTACAACATTTCATATGTTGCCTGTGTCTCACCTACAATTATATGCCAGATGAGTGAGAGACAATCCTTTGTTCTTGATGAATAAAGCCATGAAATTTTTATACTTCAGTCGGAGTTTGTTTTTATCATTATTTACATGTTTTTCCCCCCTACTTATAAATGGTCAATAATAATTCGAAGTATGTTGTGGATAGACTTATGAAACAAATAGAAATTAGTTAAATTTTCATACATACTCTAAAATAGATGAAGTAATTGGAAAAATAAAAAACCAACAACATATAAATAAAATAAATGAGAGTTATTCAATTATCACACACAGATATATATATATATATACCTTCGATCTTGTAGTTTTTAAATATCCCTATTTAAAACATATCTTAAAAGGGTTTACATGTAATAAATGAAAATGGGGATTGCTGTTTTTTCTTTATTTTACATTGTTTTCAATATTAAACAAAATCTATGAATTGGAAGCATGAATGCGCACTTCAGAAAAACAAAATCCGGGGGAAAAACATCCATAAAGATATAGATAGTTGAATTTATAGAACAATTTGGAACTTTATAGAACTCGGCATCTAAGTACCGTTGCATGCAATTTTTCTGAAATTATTCCAGTTCAAGTCAGTTTTACGTTGGAATCGTTCTCGGTGTCACGACTCAAATTAACAAGAATGAATATTTTCTGCCAGAGATTGGTACATGTATACGCTTCTACCCCGCTGTTGCGCCTCAATGTTGCGATTTCGTGTCTAGTTCTTTCAAGATATGAAATCCTCTGTAGCGTTCTTCAGGATGTCTTTTGAGTGATGGAAAACACACTCGATTCTCCACTACTCAGTATTTTTTACAAGACTCATTTAGCAGCCTGATGGATGGTTTGTATATATCAACCTGACGTTGGTGCCGCATAATTATGTAATAGAAACCAAATTTTTAAATAGTTCATCTCGGGATTCGACTCCTGTCTTTCTTTGGCATTTAATGTTGAATTATCGTTCAATTATTAGCCACTTCGATCTTGCCATTTTTTAAATCTCCGAAGTGTTCTCGAATAATATATTCAAAACAAATTCAATAATCATTGACAAGTCAATATTGTCTCTACAAGGAGAGAAAAAGATTACTAGCCGTTTTACCGGTTTAATTTTTATACCGTAATCTCGTTAGCGGGCCGATGCTATCGCAGGCATGTTTTATGTATGTTACCGACTTTTATTGCCTCGCTCTCTCCCTGTTTTTGCAATGCTCATCACTATTATATCGTTTTAGTTATCTTGTTCTTATTCAAAAAGACATTCAACGGGTTCGTGCGAAAATTCACAAACTTGGTCTCTTGTCTGCAGCCCGGCAGGTAGGTGTATTGGAACTCGATCAAAAAGCGGTACATCGAAAGAAAAAAGTACCTATTTTGCAATAAGCAGGTGGTACTTAGGTGCTTTGTTTTTTGTTGCAAACTGTGGAATGATTAAGCAGAAGATTTACGATTTTGAGCCTATTTAATTGAATTATTACCACCTTGTCATAAACCTTCTTTTTGGCATCACGTTGCCTTTCATATTGTATCGATAATGTTGCGAGTGCCCGTTGACGAGCGTTACGATTTACTGAATGTTTCAGCTTCCAGTGATATAAGACACTGTATTCGGTGGCGTGACACAGTGAGTTATACTGTGATCGGATAGTCCCTTTGTTTACCTGTGTTTGGTTTATAAATCATCCTTACCTCGGCTGTATCATGTAAAATTATCCCGACACTTGTAGCGGGTCTTCCGATCGCAGACAGAGATTTTGTCAAGCTGCTCAATCAAAGAGGAGTCGATTTGCAGACGGAGGCTTTAGAATTGGATCTGGTCCGGATTACTGAAAAGGACTGATCGGACTCAATTGGAGGAAAGTGACACGCTGTAGATTTTATCGGGGTGCATCCTTTCCCTACGTGTGATAGTTTTAATTATATAGTATAAATATCGGTATGAAATCTATTAAGGTCATGGAAGGTCTTGTCTCGTCATTGATACGCAGTTGGCAAGGACTGACAAAATATGTTTTTAGTAATGTCTGATATTATAATTATGTAAAGCTATCTTGAACTTTTCAAAACTCCAGGGTGTCTGATTTGACATTAAAAAGAAAATGTAAACCCAACTAATTACCAAGAATTCGGACGTTTACCGCCAACAGGAGTTAATAGGTTGTGAAATGTTTTGCAACATTCTTCCAATACTTCTTCATTTTAAGTTATCATGAATTCGTTAAAACGGTATTTAAATGTGCCGACATATTTCTGATATATCTTGGAGGAAAAAAACAACTTTTCGATACATGTATTATGTAATTCATACTGATATAACACATGGAATGTTAAAAGAAAACACAAGAGTTGGAAGATATATTGTTTTGAGACAAATATAAAACTATCATGCATAGCATCTATAGGATTTTATTGGTTGTTCAGATTTGAACACACACGAGTACCGTGCTGAAATTACTATCTTCAATGATTGCTTTAAATCCTCAACACCGCGATATCTAAAACTCGTAATAAAATTTTATTGTACAAATCATGCATCTTGCAGCACAGTTTGGAATATATTGTACATTGTTTTAGAATAGATCGTAGTCTTAGTGGACGCTCAGTTTAGGAATTGTTTTAACACCAATAGGTGTAATAATATATATCATCATAAATTATATATGGAGAATGACGATACAGGTAGAATTCCCACATGCATGTCTTAATTAATAGAGTCATTTCTGAACGCAAGGGTTTTAAATATTAACTTAAATTACATAATTCGTTTATATTATTGACACTTAAAATAACTATATTAGCTTGTAAGTAGAGGTTTTACACTAATAATACCGGTACCTTTTCAAAGGTTGTGATTGCCGTTCAATATAACAGGGCACAAAATGATAAACTACATTGTAATATTCATTTTCAATTTCAGTATTTCATATTTTAAGAAATTTTTTGTGTCTCGGGATATTTTATGTCTACCCGTTTTAGTGGAAAACAAAATTTTCGAGGATAGTATCATTATGGAATTTGCATTGGGGGGGGGGGTAAAATATTGGTGTCGATGTTTACAAATACCTTAAAACAAAAATTATCAGCTGAATGTAAATGTAACATCTCGATTCACTCTGCATTTTGCTATGCACGTTTTGAATAAAATGATCATGTACACGTAGTCTTTGTCGTCTAATTGACAGAGAGAGATACGATTGTTTACAATTACTATGAACGACCCATATATATCAAAAAAGCTTAAACGATGTGACAGTTCTTTGATAAAGGATAACCAGTTTCGACAGTTTTGATTAGTGTTTTCACACACAATACAAACAATCATTCAATATACAGATTGTATTATTTTCAAACCAAAACTACTTCTGCGGCGGTGCTTCAGCCTAACATTTGGCGGCCTCTACCGTTAAAAGTATTTGGTTGATATATCAGAATTGATAGATTGGGGGCAGTTTTACGTCTTTTTGAGAATGTTAGATTGAGATGTCGCCAGCATTACGTGCCAAGAAATTGTACCTATGCTCGATGTTCCGTGTCATTTAGCAATGAGGTTTTTGTTATCGTTCCAATACCTACTGTGCCACGGGACCTCAGTTTTTAAGGTCTCCTGGGAAAGATCCGTGATTTTCCTTTAATGCCGAGTGTTGAGGAGCAATCACTACATGTACCAACATTTGATAATGGACTCTGGTCTCTGGTGGCTAGGACTCAAACCCATGATCACGAAGCAGGCGTTTGACCACTATGCTAAACTGATACGCAGTTTGAATATTAGGATGAAAAATCGAAAGTAAAGCAAGGAACTGGACACCATACATACATGTGTATTACGTCATACTGTTGGTGTACTGTTGGTAAATGAATTGAACTGACACGTGTAACTGTTGGAGGGGTACATTTTCTATGCGTCTTTTCTTTGTTTTAAATCTTCATTTCATATTTTCTAAATAGGGGTGGCTGTGTGTTTATCTATGGACTAGAGTAGATGACGTCAGAATGTACAGAGTATATCGATTGAATAAGGGTGAAATCAAAATTTTAAAAACTAGCGTTTGCCTTTTTTCAGCATGTTTGTCTGGTAGCTCTGAATAAACTACTTTATTAGAGGAAACTGCGAGCTGTTTAGAAGGAGTGAGATGTTGCATACTGATTGCACTAAACACCAGCAACGTCACTATGTGTGGACCATCTAGTTGATTCTTGCTTTAGGTTTTGTACAGACTGTTTCATATGTTATATTTTGAAATGAAAATGTTTTTCTTATCTATCATAATTTTAATAGAAACGTATTATCCATATACATTTAACCACCAAATCCTGCATCTTTATCCATTTGGAAAAAGCCGTCCATCTTCTAAACCCTAGTCACTATCCTTCTGACAAGCATCCTAGATATCTTTTTACCTTTG
The DNA here is from genome assembly GCF_947568905.1 of Ostrea edulis. NCBI lineage: Eukaryota > Metazoa > Mollusca > Bivalvia > Ostreida > Ostreidae > Ostrea > Ostrea edulis. The sequence goes on from NC_079169.1 coordinate 31,902,120, forward strand.
GAATATCTGAATAAGGTTTGATGATTTATGCTGGTAAAAGAGGTTTACAATTGTTCAATAAATATTTCAAATACGAAATATTCCCGTGGGGATCCGGGTTAGAATAGGTCCTCATTACCCTTTGCTTGTCGTAAGAGGCGATTAAATGGGGCGGTCCTTCGGATGAGACCGCAAAAACCGAGGTTCCGTGTCACAGCAGGTGTGACACGATAAAGACCCCTCTCTGCTCAATGACCGTAAGCGCCGACCATAGGCCTACATTTTGCAGCCCTTCACCGGCAATGGTGACGTCTTCATGTGAGTGAAAAATTCTAGATACGTTAAACAGTATACAGTCAACCAAGTAAATACGAAATCAGAGTCGATGTCATAGTTAAGAACTATGACGTCGCTTTTTCCATGTTTCAACATACATTTAATAATGAAGCATGATACACACCTACAGTGTAATAGTATACATAGTGTGAATAATGGTTACACTACAATAGCATCTTTAGAAGACTTCTTAAATAAGTACGGGCAGATTTTCCCCTTTCTTATAACGACCGACACAGCGTCTATGTCCACGCGTCATCAGGATGCCTCAGATGATACCGAGTAATTTGTTAAGAATCATTCCTACCACAAACAATTAAAAATGCAAAGCAGGTCACACGGGTTAGTTTAATTTCCTCCAACAGAATAATGAGAAGACTATATACGGATACGACACGTAGCGGATTCAGTGATTTAATTTCGCCGGGAGCGCTTCATCATGGACAGATATTAAGACGTCAAATGGCTAATGAATTGCCAAAAAATATTTGGTGTCCAAATGTTTATCAACGTGTCAATTGTTTGCGAATAATTTGTCAATTTCTGTGGGTTTGTGAACACACGTGCAATTGAACATCACAAATAAGAATCACTGACGTATAGTAAATCAAATTTACCGATACCTGGTTGCATCATCACGGGCTTGTCCAAGTACGCGTGTGTGGTATTATACTCAAGCCCGCGCGATCAATATAGACCAACAGGTTGTCCTAAAACCTCAGAGCATATTTCTAACAAGTTAATTATATTTTGATTAATGTATGTTTGGTTGTATAATGATAAGTGTAGATAATTTTCCCAGAAGGTGATCAGTATTTGAAAAAATTCTTATGAAAATAATCTTACAGTGTCACGTATAATCAATTTAAATTCCAAGTCGTTAATGTGAATTAAACGTACATAATTAATGAAAAATTGTTTTAGTTTGCTATCAACTATATGCATATTGCTTCGGATTTGCGCCATGTTAAAAAGACCCTGTGGCTTCTTACATAATGCAGACAAAAGGATTTTCAAGAACGCGGACATTAGCTACATGTAAGCCCCATGTACATTTGTATGTCGCAATAAATGACTGGTCATGCAATTTGACCAACAACAAAAAAATCCGCGTTTTCTTGTAATGAAAAACTAGTTTCAGTAATGTTTTGATAAGAAATAATATCAAACACTGCCATTCATATGCAAGTTATTGCGCAATATATCATTAAATAGTAAATTATTACGATTTTGTAACATTCCAGGATTGTCAATGTTTGCAAATTCTCATAACCCCAGAAGGACAACTATTTGCATTTCAAAAGTACAGCCTAGATTAGTTCACAAAACGAGATAACTAAACACCTATATTGTGAAAGGCGAAGATTACAAACAGTGATCAATCTCATAACTCCTATAAGCAATACAAAATAGAGAGTTGTACAAACACGGACCCCTGGATATATAGAAAGTTTTTTGAGCTTACGATATTGGGGGGGGGGGGGGGTATGCTCGTGTCCTCGTCACAAGTCCACCAGTTGAAATATGATAGTACATCTATTGTATTATAAACATTTACTATGGATATCAAACTTTTCCCGAATAATTTTCGATGTAATTTAATTTGAAGATGTTTCATGGTATAGACATACTTACGAATGTAAATCACCCACAGATCACAGAAAATGATCTTTTTGTAATTCAGTTTAACAACATTAAGTTCCAACAAAGACGCTTATTTTTCTCAAACCTCGAAAATTTGAACCGCGAAATCAAATATTTCTACAGAATACTAAAATCTACAACGCACTGTGATTTACACATACATAGATCCTCAAATAGATAGAACATGATCGTTTCATGCATTGAAACAGGGGGTCATACAAGACACGTGACCTCATTGTCGACTTGAGAAGTTATTTTAGGTAACACCAGCCCTCGCTGTTCACATACTTCAGGCGAAGAAAATTTCAAACTATGTTGAGGGATAGAGTTGTCACGAACTGCCTTTATACATAGAACACTCGGTGGTGATAGCTGAAAAATGTCCTAGACGTTTTCAACAAATTTCAAATATAGCTCAATAAATCAGTAGCAAATTTCCCATCCATTGAAGTGGCTCAGCCGATGCCACCGGCAACAGACGCTAGAGATTCATTGTGCTCCGGGTACTGGGCATCTCTGAATAATTTACGCAGCTCTTACTTTTAAGTGATATATATATATCACTTAAAAATGTGTGTGTGTGGTTTTTTGTGTGTGTGTTTTTTAAATATTTCAAACATATTGTGTTACGCATGCTATATATATCTGATTTTCTTCAAATCTCATTGTGGAATACTTCAGAAATGAATTTCATTTTTGGAAATACACGAGGGTGTGAATTGAACTCTTCACGCCTTGATCACCAACCACTTGGGGGGGGGGGGGGGACCTACGATGTCGACATCTTTATAAATAATGTGAACGATACACAGCGTCAACCTTACTTTGGATTATTCTTTTCTGGGAGTTTTGAAAAGTGCGTGTCTCTCTACTTTTAACCCTAAGTTACTATCTCGTTGAACATTTCATTACGAAAGCTCAGGGAATTGCTGCACTTTTAGAACGTTTTGTCCAGAAGTGACATTCAAGCATTTCAAATGGTTTTCAGAAATTTAACATACATGTAAATACTTCATCGGCAAAAGAAAAGGACACAAGTTTACATCAAAGGTACATGAATATTTCATTTTTTATATTTTTGGAATGAACAAAAACCAACATGCTTATTATTAAAATGAATGCAAATCTATTAGTAAAAATTGAGCGTCCTTAGAGTACGGGGGAGTCAAGGACGCCACATCCACGACGGAAGTCAAGCGTTCAGTAGAAGATTTACATTGTACTGTTCGGAAATTATTATTGAAGTAATTCATCATATCTCCTTTGTACTTTATTAACGACAGAGCGTAGCGTTTATTTTTATATCGTGTCTACTTGCACAAATTATGCATCAGTTTTACATAAATCGTCATTCACTGTACGATTAGTTAATAATTACAAAAGGACTAGAAGCCGCAGAAGTAATTTGGTTTATCTCTGCTATTAATCTTTAAAGTCCCCCTTATTGAAATGAGTCGCTGACACACTTCTGATTGAACTCCTTTACACTTTCAATGAGTTATACATGTAGGTTGTTTTTAAAATTTACCGCTACGCTAGATCAGGCCGTAGAGCGCCAGAAATATGTAGTGGATTGGAACACCCCCACCCACCCCCACCCCCACTGAAACCGCCCTTTGTCATTACAATACATTTAGTTAATAAGCGTGATGTCACCAGGAACTTGGAATAAATATTAACAGCCTTGGATCGTTTGGATGGGACCAAACAAACCGAGATGGCTTGTCAAGGTACTGTAGGAATCGGTACAGTAAAGTCTCATCATTGCTAAATGACAGAGGGCGCTTGACACACGTCAACATATCATATGTGGCACTTCACAAAAAGCTGGCGTTTTCACTTGGGTGAAAGGTTTTTAAGAGGATCTGAGAAATCCGACGAAAACCCAAAACAATTTATGATATTTGTGATTGCATAGTATATTCATAGGCCTACATATATGTATATCGTAGCCAATTTGAATTTGAATCACAAATGAATTATATACATACATGCATACACACATACATGCATACATACTCGATTATTCTACACTCGTTGTAGTTGTTTATGTTTAAGTGGCCTGTGATATAGAAATTATCCCATGCGTTCATTGTTTTTCATATCGTCCATAATACAAACAACCTATGTATTTATTCCTATTTGTTATGTATATAGATGTATCTTGTAATAAAGATGTAAGTAAAGGCTTCATCTTGACATGTCACTTGTGCGTCACAGTACCTTTATCGAGAAATGAAAACAATGAAACAGCAGCGGTTTATCAAAGAAAAAACATTGATAAATGTAAAATATTACAATGATGCTTAGCATAGACAACATGTAAAAGGAGAGAAGAATGCCAATCTGCGATTCATACATGTGTATGTTGTAGATTGTTGACAGAAGGGTTCATCACATAATTATGAACTTAGTTTTTCCTGTGGATATGGTACCGTTTACGAAATAGACACATATGAAAATAAAAAATAACATGCTTAAATTTACTGCTTTAGTGGAGAAAAAATTCTTTAAATGAATGATTTCTGTGTAATTAGATGCAAGTATCCATGTGATTACGAGATGCAAGTATCCATGTGATTACGAAATGCAAGTATCCATGTGATTATGAGATGCAAGTATCCATGTGATTACGAAATGCAAGTATCCATGTGATTACGAGATGCAAGTATCCATGTGATTATGAGATGCAGGTACCCATGTGATTACGAGATGTACATTTGTAAGTATCCGTGTGATTACGAGATGTAAGTACCCATGTAATTGCGAGATGTAAGTATACATGTAATTACGAGATGTAAGTATCCATGTGATTACGAGATGTAAGTATCAATGTAATTACGAGATGTACATTTGGAAGTATCCATGTGATTACGAAATGTAAGTATCCATGTGATTACGAGATGTAAGTATCCATGAGATGTAAGTATCCATGAGATTACGAGATGTAAGTATCCATGGGATTACGAGATGTAAGTATCCATGGGATTACGAGATGTAAGTATCCATGGGATTACGAGATGTAAGTATCCATGTAATTACGAGATGTAAGTACCCATGTAATTACGAGATGTAAGTAGGCATGTGATTACGAGATGTAAGTATTCATGTGATTTGAAGATGCAAGTATCCAAGCGATTACGGGATGTAAGTATCCATGGGATTACGTAATGTAAGTATCCATGGGATTACGAGATGTAAGTATCCGTGGGATTATGAGATGTAAGTATCCATGGGATTACGAGATGTGAGTATCCGTGGGATTATGAGATGTAAGTATCCATGGGATTACGAGATGTAAGTATCCATGTGATTACGAGATGTGAGTATCCATGGGATTACGAGATGTAAGTATCCATGGGATTACGAGATGTGAGTATCCATGGGATTACGAGATGTAAGTATCCGTGGGATTATGAGATGTAAGTATCCATGGGATTACGAGATGTGAGTATCCGTGGGATTATGAGATGTAAGTATCCATGGGATTATGAGATGTGAGTATCCATGGGATTATGAGATGTGAGTATCCGTGGGATTATGAGATGTAAGTATCCATGGGATTATGAGATGTAAGTATCCATGGGATTATGAGATGTAAGTATCTATGGGATTACGAGATGTGAGTATCCGTGGGATTATGAGATGTAAGTATCCATGGGATTATGAGATGTAAGTATCTATGGGATTACGAGATGTGAGTATCCGTGGGATTATGAGATGTAAGTATCCATGGGATTACGAGATGTAAGTATCCGTGGGATTATGAGATGTAAGTATCCATGAGATTACGAGATGTAAGTATTCGTGGGATTATGAGATGTAAGTATCCATGTGATTACGAGATGTGAGTATCCGTGGGATTATGAGATGTAAGTATCCATGGGATTACGAGATGTAGGTATCCATATGATTACGGATCTTAAATATCATTGCCAGCTGTTGATATTTGTATATTGCATACACTATTATAGCATCAGATCTGCAGGTGCAATTGTATATGGTGTGGTGACGTTCACTAAAGAGAGAGAGAGAGAGTAGAATACCTGTTGTAGTGTGCTTTTTATTAGGAATATTCTGCTACCGGTAGTTTTTCATTAAACGATTACTTATTGTTTATTGTATATTGTTTATTCCCTCTCGAGAATATTTCACTCATATGGAGACGTATTCTTTAACGACAGTAAAGGTGAAGTATAGATAGTATTGCAGTAATGTTTGGAGGTAAATATGTATTTGTACATATAATATTAATGTATATCTAAATATTGTATCATTAAACTACTGGCATTGGTATTATTTAAAGGATTTATGAGATTGATTACTATTCGTTATCTTCACTTGTTTTTTATGATGAAAATTGAAAAATAACTCAATTATGTTCACTCCAATAAGCCCAATATAACAACTCTCTCTCTCTATTTAAGGAATGAAAGTAACTTATATTTGTTTTATACGATATAAAGTAAGTTGGGACAGTTTGCGCATTATAAACCGCGAAGCAGTTTATAAAATTGCGTAAACTGTCCAAACTTACTTTATATATCGTATAATACAAATAAAAATTACTTTCATTCCTTATAATTTAATTTAGTGAACCGCGTTTGATATTATTTGATGGGTGATTCTGAAGAAAATATCATTTTTTTTATGACGCGTACCAAAATCGCCGTAGCAAACGGTCAAACGTATTGTGACGTCATTCCTGTACCGTCATATAGCGGGACTAAAGGGCAACTTTGTTTATACGATATAAAGAATGTTGATAAAGTGAAATGAACCAATCAAATTGTGTGTAACAAGTAAAATTTATATATATATATATATATATATATATATATATATATATATATATATATATTCAGAACGGGAATAGCTAACTTATTACAACCTTGTATCTAATCTTTCTGACTACATGCATTTGTTGGGGTACTAGCTTTAACACAATTCATATTGCCTTTGTAGTTTTAGATAAGCAACAACTTCAATCAACAAAACACAGACAGACAACATCACCAAGAATCTACTACATGTATCTAAAACTGACGGGCGTTCCCGATTTACATAATTCGTCATGAATTATTGTTAAACATAGCTATGTTTTGTTCCGGTCAGTGTTGTCAGAAATAAACTAATTATTAATGCAGTAGATGGTCATCATCTCTTTCTTGGGAATGTAAATCCAGTGGTCCGTCCGTACATTTTCTTAACGTCTATAAATTGACGGTTTTCCCCTCACGCAACCAGTAGTAAATCTTGCTTGTCCCAAGTTTGAGAAAAGCAGCATAATAAACCTAGAAGCAATAACTACGTCATCTAAAAACAGATGTTGTCTTTGATGGTGACAAAATATATTTGTTTCCCGAAATCTATATGTTGCGTAACCACATGAGCGTTTCCTGGTGTCTATAGCCGTTCTTTTGCTGTCTATGTTTTTACCCCCAGAAGCAGACACATATACACTATACCGAGGCACTATAGTCAATGCCTTATGCATTATATGTCTTAGATATTTTTGATGAACTTGCTCGTTTTTGGTAGCATTTATACTTTGCTTAATTAATTAATAGTTAATTGTGCTCCTTGCACTGTGTCATCGCCATGTGGACAGCATGTTGAGGCTGTCAGACGGCATAATTTATGAATATTAAATCTCCAAAACGTCCGTAGTGAATTCAAAATGTAAATAGAGTACCAGTCTGACACCATCACGGCAGCGACCCAGAGAACCTTCCTCCAGAACCACGATAGGTGGTGGCAACAAATAACTCTAACTGTCAGCGGAGAACTTCAGCCCGCAGGCAGCAGTTGTTTCTCCAGCTTTTAACAACAAAGAGACACCAGCATTCTGCCTGGGGGCATGTGGTCCGCTAGGTTTTCACGTGGTGAGGTGTCACTTGGGATTGTTACAGTTTAGGTACGTTTTCTGCAGGTGCGCGCGTCAAAACATTGTTTACAGCTTACTTGGTTCAGCAAAAGACAGTAGTCGTTAGGTCACGGATTACGTCCGGTTGTCCGCACACATACACATATATGTAACGTCAAAGTGGTTGGTGTCTTATAAGGTTTTCTTTTCTGTATAGGACAGGTTTGTTTCAGTTGTTTCAGTTGTCCTCGCCCCACACATCGCTCTGGGAGTGAAAATGGTTTGGGTGTATGAGCTCATCACCGTCAACATCACCACGATCTGTCCACTTCATGTCCCCACCGGCGGTCCACATACTGTTGCTGTCACATGCGCTCACCCTTAAGCCAACAAAATAAACGGTTTAAAAACCAGAGGATTCGCAGAAAAAAATTATTTGAAATGTACCCTCTATTACACAATAGCTCTCATGGGAAACTATTATGTCAAATACAAAAAATAAGATAAATAAAAATTTTAAAAAATGATTTAGAGATACGTTTCAAATCTAACTAGATGTGGGGAAGGGGTTAAGTGCGATTTAATTTGTATTCCTTTTTTGTACAATATAATAGTCCATAATGTATGACAATACAATAGTCATATTTACAATGGGGTGTTCGAACTTAGAAAACTCATTTCTTACATATTACTAATTGAAAAATGGTGAGAAAATGAAATAAATAAGATGCTGAATTACAATACTGTGCACATTGTTTTAAACTTACTCATCATGCTTATATTTAACGAAAGTTACAAAAAAGACTGTTAACGACCTAAAGATTCAAACAGCATAATTTAATTTACAACTCATTGTGATTTACAATTATTCTCCTAAATTTTTACGAGTACGTAACCAACCATGAAGTGGAGCGTGCATACTAATGAACTAGAGCCGGTCAGCTGTCACTAGGGATTGTGAAAAATGACTATTTTCTGGGTTTGACGGGTTTACAAGTTTCCACTAACCTCTAGCACTTAAAGTGATGATGTCCAAGTATAGTGTGGCAACACGGCCATTAGTCATGTAAAACAAAAACTCCCCAGGACCACTGAATTATACCGCGAGGGCGTCCACTGAACAAACGAAACTGACCACAGAGTACTTCAAAAAGAGAAGAAAGTAACACAGATAGAATATGATGAAATGAAAATTTTAATGAAAGTATTTCAGGATTACAATGCAGTTGTAAATTATCTGCAGTGACAATTGTAAGGTCGAAATTTACAATTTGGCACTTTCCCTATGATTTTCAACAAACGTACCGATATAAGAATTTACTTTAATGTGTATTGACATATTCTCCCTAGTGCACCTGTACTTTCAATCAAATAAACAATTTTCGTGCTTTAAACCATCATCACAGAGTATATTTTTAATTTATATTCCCTGCTGTTACAAAAATTGATAAGAAGTGCTACATTGTAGAAGGTTAAGTCTTGGTAATTGCATCCTAAAGGAATTGTAGAGGAATATCATATTTTGTTTCGTATACATGTATTTATGTTGTTAAAAATACTAGTACTCCGCATCAAAAAGCTTAATCTTCCGCAGTTAATTTGAATACAACAATTTCGGATTATGTGTTGTTAATTTACATTTTTTTAGACACTTGGTGGAATAAAACTAAGATGATCCTTGCCCACAGTATCCGGACCTTTGCAATCATATATATGATATATGATATATATGATATATATATATATATATATATATATATATATATATATATATATATATATATATATAGCCGTAAGGCAACACATGTGATAAACTTACAATATCTAGGGTATAGACATGTAGCAATCAATTGCTAGCAGATTTCAATCAATCAATGTTTTATTTCATGCAATACAAAGTAAATCATTGAAAAGGATATTAATTCAGATATTACGAGATCTTTACTTTGACATCATTCACATTGTTTATAAATAGGTATGCCTCGTGGCGTCCAAAATTGGTTACAAGAAACCTCCTGTCTAGTGTCTATCTTGAAGCATATCAAAACAATGTATTTACAATTTAATCCAGAATCACGTGTATTCTAATTCTTATGTGTCCTTGTGAATGAATTGGTACAGCATTTGTGTTTGCGCTTGTATTCCTTTAACACTATTAACTCCTACCAGGCGATATGCCACATTTAATTTTCACATGTTTACCGACAGGAATATGCTGATGAATTTGTGATAAACAAAGGACATTATGTAGTTTTTAATAAATTCTTTTTTTGGGTCTTGACACGTTAGTTTCAGGTATATTTCAGGAAATTGCAACGTTTATTAGTAAAAATAAAAAAACAGAAGTGACGTGACACTAATTGGACTAAAATAAATGCATTCTTGTTACACCTTTATTTATATGTTTGTCTGTGTTACCTACAATAAGGAATCTATTCTTACATATAGTCACAAACACACCTCAATCAATTATCACATAAATTAATTTCATTCCAAGTTATAAAATTTATGGAGTTGTTTCTATTTTAACAAATTGGTGGCCAACTCAAACCCTCATAAAACTGCCATTTTGTTTTAGGGTCTTTGATCCGGTGAGGTCCTTGTGGACTTCCGTCAGGTTTCTACTATTCATCCAGTTTGCTTGTTTATTTACAAGCTGGCGTTCTCGAGGATGTTTCCAACTCGATCGGCGGAAAGAAAAGTCAGCGCAGTTTTCACATACCACTCAATCCAAACAGCACTTCGGTGCCTCTCCACGCCGATCAAACAAATACAGCCTGTTGTTTACAGTGGGTTTATTGTTTTACATTGAAATTACCTTTTTTTGATTTGGACGACAGCAATTCTGTAATGGCACTCGCTTCATGAACTTGATTTTCTTTCATTTGTTTTAATTTAAATCAACATTTTGAAATATGACGTCACGATGTAATACATCAGGATGACGAGACATTTGCAACCTTGATAGAAAATTATATATATTCTTGATTGTAAACAAGAATTTGTTTAGTTTGAAACACACGCTCAGAACTCGGACAATTGAGTCCTGGTTGACATTACAGCTATATGACCGGTCACTATGTCAGGTTCAGCTATGTTCACTTCCTTGCTAAGTTGTAACAATTGTTAATACGCGCAATTTCCGAGATACCAGCTCTTCTGTAAAGAAGGTACGTTCAATATTCTGTTGAATGCTTGGGGGGGGGGGGGGGGGGGTTTACAATATGTATACATATATTATATACTGGGTTTGTAAATAAGGATAAAAGTTATGAAAGCGTAGATTTGTTTATATCAGCCATTGTAATACATTAAACTGACAATATAATGATAAGTTATTTGAACTAGGACAATAAATTGAATATGAAATTATCATTTATTTCCTCTTCTGTACGAGAGGAGTGATATTTTTATCAAAGACAGATGGTGATCATCGATTTTTTTTTTAGCTTCTTTTATTATCATATATACATGTACTCATAAACTTACTAAAATTGTGTGTTCCTGCAGTTCGGGTGGTTGCATGACGTCTGGTAATCATACATATATGAAGGCAGCGATAAACACTGTGCGTAATAGTTCAACAAAGCGAAATAAATATTGGGTAACTCAGAAATTGCTTATTAATATCCTCCATGTGATGTGTTGTTTGATAGAGGGAAAAAGATACCTGTATCATTCTATAGTACATAACAGTAACTAACCGACAAGAATTCCATTTTGACTTCTGTTATCTATAATTTTAAGAATCATGATCTCAAAAAGAGTAAAGGCATGGATCAACAGGATGATAATATCTCTCATCTTGCAAATCAGCATTGCAAGTCCTGTTTAAAACCGCCTTCTATAGGACTGAACAAATGGCGAAAGGAAGTGTTTGAAAGTTTCACTTCCTTTGAAAACCAAATCTTTATTATCAGCAAAATAAAAACCCCATGAACTTCTTTTAAAAACATTTTTAAATTGGTTGAATGCATGAAGTTAAAGCATTGATTCGACACACGACCTTAACTGGTATTCCTATTTCAAACTAGCTGCAGAACTGTAGCTCTCTGAGAAAATATTGGGGCAGATCACAAAGCTATAGATCCACCCCTTTTAAAAAGGCATTCGATTCAGTTAATAGGGAAAAATTGTATAGAAAATTAAAACACTACGGTATACAAGGGAAGCTGCTTACCATTGTTCGCTCCATGTATGGTAGGATTAGAACTTGTGTAAAATCCTCTGGTCACATTTCACAATTTGTTGAAAATCACATTGGTCTGATACAAGGAGAAGTGTTGTCTCCCCTGTTTTTGTTTTGTTTGTGAATGACATTTAAATTGGATTTATCAAAAAAGGTAATCATCAGACTGATTTACAGTTATTAAGACTTTATATTTTAATGTATGCTGATGACATGGTGTTGCTTGCAGAATCAAATACTGAATTACAAAATATGTTAAATACGCTGCAGAGTTATACAGATGAATGGGATTTAGTTGTTAATGTAGCAAAAACTTAAATTGTTGTATTTAGAAATGGTGGGAAGACTCGCACAGATGAGAAATGGGTGCATAAAGGTGAAAGTATAGAAATATTAGATCAATTTGTTTACTTGGGCGTTTTATTCAATTTTAATTGTAAATTTTTGGTAACGCAGAAACAGTTAACATCACTGTTCGTTATCTTCACCTTGCATCACAAGGTCCCAAAGCATTATTTGCCCTTAAATCAACTATAACACAATTGTATTTAAACCATTGTACCTTATTCTCCCTTTTCGATACTTATGTCTGTAGTATTTTGAATTACGGATGTGAAGTGTGGGGATTACATAAAGGACCTGACATTGAAAAGGTTCACCAGGATTTTTTAAAATTTGCACTTGGTGTTCGTAAAAACACTAATACAACCATGGTATATTTTGAAACAGGGCGTTTACCATTGTACCATGTTCGCATTTTGAAAATGTTCAAGTTCTGGTTTAAACTATTGCAGTCTGAAAACTGTATTCTTAATGCTGCATATGAATGTTTATACAAAATATGTGAAAATACAAAGCATGTAAGTCGTAACTGGGCTACTTTTATCATGATCAACATAACTTAAATAGACATGTTTGTTTGCCAATAATACAACAAAGATTGAAGGATCATTTTATTCAAAATTTACATAGCAACATGCAGTATGAATCAAACTGCACTATTTACAAACATTTTGTTGATAATTTTTGCTTGCAATATTAGCTAGAGAAATCTATTCCTAAATTGTACAAAAAGGGTATCTCCAAAATAAGGTTATCATCACATAATTTATCCATAGAAACTGGCAGACATAAAATGTACCACGTGAAAAAAGGTTTTGTAAAACATGTATCACTGAAATTGAGGATGAATACCACTTTTTGTTAGTATGTCCTGTATATTGTCAGATTGGAGCTAAATTAGTGAAAAAATATTACTGGAGTAAACCCTCCATGTTCAAATTTTTACAACTATTAAGTGTGAACAATGTTAAAGAACTTCGTAACTTAGGAAATTTATTTGTAAAGCTCTTGAACTAAGAACAGTCCATAATATGTAATTTGTATCGTCATTCTCCTTTTTTACTATCATTATACTATTGTATTTACATCTGCTATATGTCTTTGTAAGAATTGGCCGCTTATTGTCAGCTTTGTAATTATTATCCATGTTCAATTTTGTTATAATGCTATGAGATATATGTCTTTCGCAATAAAGAATTATTATTGAATAAAAAAAACTTCCGATTTACCACCAGAAAAAATGCACACGGTTAAGGCCTTATATCGCTGCATTCTTGCATTACTGTCTCATAACTTTTTATTAAAAAAAAATCTTAACATATTCTACTACTATGCTTGTGTCCAAACATATCTTCAAATATTAATTAAAGCTCCATACGACCCGAAAACTCACAGCTTCAAAGAATTTCGATTGTTGACGTAGCCATATTAGGTAGCCAGTCAATTCGAACCCCGGTTCATTTTTATATTCATACTCTAGTACCCCTAAAAATATTTTAGTGAAATACTAGTATTTTGGATGAAATCATTCCAGTTCGGTTAAATAATAATTATTCAAATAGGTTTGAAAATTGAACTACATTCACGGCGTTGAGCTCTGATTTTACACTTTACTATTGAAATGGAGTGTAAGGAAACAGACTAGGCTTTTGTAGCATTTTTAATATTCAAGAACTTATTTTACCTTTAGAAAAAAAACCGTGTTTTTTTTAATTTCTATTAATTATTTGTTATAAAAATAAATGAAGACCGAATACATTACTCGTATCGAGTATTATGAATAGATACAAATAGCAACATGGTTCAAATTGACTAGCTGCCTAATATGGATACGTCAAGAAACGAAATCATTTGAAGCCATGAATTTTCGGGTTGTATGGGGCTTTAAGTAATCTTTGAAGATATGTTTAGAAACAAGTATAGTAGGAATTTTTAAAATCAGATTTATGAGACAGCGATGCAAGAATACAACGACACAAGGCCTCAACCGTGTGCATTGTTTTGCGCCGTAAATCGAAGGTTTTTAAAAGAGGTGAATCTGTAGTTCTCTGATCTGTCACAATATTTTCTCAGAGAGCTACAGTTCTGCAGCTAACTTTAAACCATTTAGAACTTTCGGGGCGGGATAAAAGTGTTTGTCCAAAACGTATTTATTAGCAGTTATGCAAGGGAATCGGTAAAATTCATCTTGGAACAATGGTGCTTCGTTATCTATCTATTTTATCTATCTATCTATCGATCGATCGATCTATCTATCTCTTTCAAGTTTTCTCCTTGGCTTTGACAGAGACCATCTAAATGAACACCGGATCCTAATATGGTCAGCTACCAGAAATTTACATGCAAAGAGGAAAGAATAGTGAAATCATCATAATTAGTTCATTAAGTAATAGGAAATAATGTAACATCATAAGTTTCTTAACCGCAGCAACCTTGAAAATCAAACCAGTGTGACATGCACATATTCTGAATGTCAAGTGAAAATGTTAAACAAACATATAAATAAATCCACAGAGATGTCATTTGTTTTTCGTCGAAAAAAGACTACTACAGAGAATTATGGCATTTTCTTCAATGAGGACAATATCCGCAAACGCTGTTAGTGGTGTCTCATGAATATTCATGTCTAATTGATAAGAAATGCTGTGAAAGTGGAAGATTTATGAGTTTTTTGTGGCAGTCCGGAATATTAGTGCCACCTGTGAGGAGAGCAGGGGTCACGGTTAGCACACGGAGGACAAGAAGCTGGAAATCCGAAAAGACCTTAGTACGACGGACAGACACCAGCTCTCTGGCAAAACATTGAAGTTGACATGGCGTGCGTAGAAAGATAAATTACTTTTTTACTGTAGTTATCGCTACATTTCTGTAAATATGATAAGTCATATCCAATTAGCTAGAATATCATGATTGAATTGCAAGAAACATCACGGTGAAAATCATAAAATAACCCATTAAAAGTTTCTACACAGAGCAATAAAGATGGAGTTGGCATTTTATAAGATCACTTCTTGTGTAGCAGCGTAGAATCACGTTTGAGATTTGAGTTATGAAGGTTATGCGAGTTTTCAATTGAATTTCTACTAATGTCGACAAGATTAAACCATCGAAATGCCATGATGTCACGTGTAAATATTGTTTTAATTGAGGTCGTTATTTAAACTTTATGACTTAAAAACGGCGGGTAAACGTTAGGTGTTTGACACTTATAGGCTTTAGCGTCTTACGAACGTTTAGCAATCATGTAAGAAGTTCGGTCTTATCTTATTCAACGTCTCTTCAATTTTCGTCTTGTTTAAGATTTTGATTTGAAATGTGGCAGCCATGGAATATGGCAGACGATATTTGTACATTCATATTTATTTAAACATTCTTTGTCTGGCTTTGTGGAAATATTAGAAAGTTCCATTAGGACGAATCTACAGTCGATCACCACGAAAAACTCCACAACCGTGCTAGGTAACCGTGCATGCTATACAAATAAGATATTCTAAGCAATTAAAATATAATTATAATTAGTTAAGAATCACTTTCTACGAAGGAGGATTACAGGATATGCACTTGCTTGGACAGCGAAAATCCAATTCAAATGTCGTCGCGCATTTTCAGGCTTTTATCAAGTAACGAAAAATCCGGATAAACATATTTGTATATTATTTAATTTAGGTCAATGACAAATTGCATATCTTTTTATCTGTATTTCAGTCATATCGATAATTATTATACATATTATCAAATACGAATAAAATAAAATGAGACTTAGATTTGAAATAATATGAATTATAATAACGACATGAAATTACATCTGAAGACCCTTACACAGTTGATGTTTAATAGACTTTTAAACCAACACAGAATGGCATTAAGACGTTAACAGCCAAAATGTAACTCTAGAATGTTAATTAAGCGATAGAGTACATAAATATGTTTACTGCTGCTTAACTTTGATTGACATATCCGAGAAACGGACAACCTCAACCAGGGTTGTGGAGTAAACAGTTTCGTTTTGTTTGACGCGTGGAGTTAGCGTCCACAAAAACTGCCACTGACCGTACAACACAGCGACGGTCCATATCGACACAGGACTACTCAGTGTAATAGAGGGACCTACTGAAGTACATCACGATCACTAGGAAACAGGCCCTAGCTGCATAAGTGATTACTTTCATTTACTTTTACATGCATAGAGTAGAGGACATTATCACTTAAGATATTGGCTGATCTTGAAGGCTAGTAGTTTTGAAATACTACATGTAAACAGAAGAACAGATACGATTAAATGAAATAGATTATTAAAAGTGCATATACCATATTAAACAGTATTTTGTGCAATGTTAAAAACCAGACCAAAATAATGTCATTATGATAAACTATAAAAAATTATATTGAAAAATTCAAATTTTATACTGGTATTAAAGGAGTAATAGTCTATTCTATGCAAGGGGAAAACGGTGATTTTCTAATACATATTTATGAAGGAGTGACTTTATGGCGAATGTGCGCATGCGCGCGAGAAAATTAAGGGGGTGAGGATTTCTTTTACAGTATGTAGTCGTACTGAATAATGATTTCAAGTTAAACATGAAATTTTACCCCCTTTTCATTGTTCAAAGTGGTTCTTTCTACCCTGTTTTCCATCTGACTGTCTTCTATACCTGAAAATGTCCCACCAACAGCCAGCAGACCATCCACGCTTTCACGTCTCCGTGTTATTGTTGACGTTCTAACTTCAATTTGGGACGTCACGTCATCATGAATAATTTGAAATGGGTCGTTCACTATCCGACCCGGAGAATAGATAATTAAATAGGAATTAGCCTGGTTTCTATTTAATCCGATCGAGTTAAATTCCACAATTTGCATAAAGTGTATAACTTATATAGCTTGATATAAAACACATGGGTTTTTTTTTATTCCTAGGGTAATATCCCATTAATACTACATATAGTATAATAAGCTTTTACTTTGTCTTCAGATGTGGCAAAGTTGTACTTTTTATGTTTGCGTCATTTGTGTATGTAATTATGGAATGAATTTAATTTTTAGGCATATCATATCGTATATAAACCTGGTTTGGGTCAGTTTACGCTTTATAATCCGCGAAGGTGAGAACCTCATAAGTTCAAAGAACTTGTGTTCAAATCGTTTGTAATATAAGCACTTATACAATAAAATATGTTCAAATCAATAATCTGCGAAGCGGAATTTTAACCCCCCCCCCCCAAAAAAAACAACAAAAAAACACACACAAAAAAACCAAACAAACAAAACACTGCAAACTAACCCAAACCAAGTTATATCGCACAATATGTCTAGAAATTAAATTCCTTCCTGATAATTTAATGCAAAACGACAATGCTACAAATATTCGTTGATCAAAATGTGAATAAACACTGATAAATACAAATCATTTGCGCCGCGCAAGGATTCTCTAAGCAACTACTGAGCTGTGATGACAGCCATCTTAGTTATATATCTTATTATGAAAAATGAAAACGAAGTTATTAAAGGTGAAGTTTAGAACTAATCTCCATAACAGAAAATATGTGTAGGGTACGCCTGTGATCGACTTTGAAGTACTGTATTTTCTAGTATTTGAAGCTCCAGCATAAAATACGGGACAAACTAGTATTGTTCACTTTTTGACATCACACAAAACTAGTCTTCAGATACCAGCAAATGTGATATTTTTTGTTTTTGTTCAATCAAAGTTTTAAACTACATCAAACCTCACCAGTGTCGCCCACTAATTCCGACACAGTAAAAGAATACATAAGGAAGTGACGTCATCTAATAAAATGTAACGAATATTACGCATTGAAGGGCAGATGAAATGAATTTCAAAATGAAAGAGAGCAAAATAGTTTGAATGTAAATCTTTGTTTTGTGCTAATATTAACATATCATTAGGAGATTCTATTGAAGTTTTGCCTTTAAGTATGTCTTGTTTGACATCAAAACTTCAATCCGTCGTATAGAAGTATCTTGTAGTACAAGCTATTTTATAAAAGACTTTACAACTTAACAATGCTTAAAGTAAAAAATAACAAATATAAAATAAAGAACAAAAAGCAGCGATGTCTTGGGTTATCAATGGCGAGTGTCCTCATACCAAGGCAGGATATACCATATAAACTATTTTCTTTTTCAGATTGCTTGTGAGGGTGTTACCGGTCGACAGGGGATGCTTACTCCTCCTAGGCACCTGATCCAACATCTGGTGAACCCGGGGGTCCGTGTTTTGTATTGCTTATAGGAGTTGTGAGATTGATTACTATTCGTTATCTTCACCTTTCATTGTCCAGCCAATAAAAATTGGGTATTACAATGAGATTAAATTATTACAGTGTAACAGAGAGAAAGAGACACTAGGTATATTGACAATGGGGTAAAACTGTGTGCATTGTAAGAGTCGACTTATTGGTATATTAAAACCTGAAGATAAGTATGACTAGGGAGAGTAATTAGTGAGTTGTATGTGAGAATTCAGTAATAGATGTAATAGTACGACTAGGGAGAGTAATTAGTGAGTTGTATGTGAGGATCATATAGTACATGTAATAGTACGACTAGGGAGAGTAATTAGTGAGTTGTATGTGAGGATCATATAGTAGATGTAATAGTACGACTAGGGAGAGTAATTAGTGGGTTGTATGTGAGGATTATATAGTAGATGTAACAGTAAGACTAGGGAGAGTAATTAGTGAGTTGTATGTGAGGATTCAGTGGTAGATGTAACAGTACGACTAGGGAGAGTAATTAGTGAGTTGTATGTGAGGATTCAGTGGTAGATGTAATAGTACGACTAAGGAGAGTAATTAGTGAGTTGTATCTGAGGATTCAGTAATAGATGTAATAGTACGACTAGGGAGAGTAATTAGTGAGTTGTATGTGAGTATTATGTAGTACATGTAATAGTACGACTAGGGAGAGTAATTAGTGAGTTGTATCTGAGGATTATGTAGTAGATGTAACAGTAAGACTAGGGAGAGTAATTAGTGAGTTGTATGTGAGGATTCAGTGGTAGATGTAATAGTACGACTAGGGAGAGTAATTAGTGAGTTGTGTGTGAGGATTATATAGTAGATGTAATAGTACGACTAGGGAGAGTAATTAGTGGGTTGTATGTGAGGATTCAGTGGTAGATGTAATAGTACGACTAGGGAGAGTAATTAGTGAGTTGTATGTGAGGATTCAGTGGTAGATGTAATAGTACGACTAGGGAGAGTAATTAGTGAGTTGTATGTGAGGATTCAGTGGTAGATGTAATAGTACGACTAGGGAGAGTAATTAGTGAGTTGTATGTGAGGATTCAGTGGTAGATGTAATAGTACGACTAGGGAGAGTAATTAGTGGGTTGTATGTGAGGATTATATAGTAGATGTAACAGTAAGACTAGGGAGAGTAATTAGTGAGTTGTATGTGAGGATTCAGTGGTAGATGTAATAGTACGACTAGGGAGAGTAATTAGTGGGTTGTATGTGAGGTTTCAGAGGTACATGTAATAGTAAGACTAGGGAAAGTAATTAGTGAGTTGTATGTGAGGATTCAATAGTACGACTAGGGAGAGTAATTAGTGGTTTGTATGCTGGGGAAAACTGACAGTTACTAATGTTCCTCCTAATTATCCCCTAGCCGTGATAAATAACCTCTCATTATAGATTATTTAAATCTGGCGATATGCCGCTGGATTTCCTCAAACTCCTCCATGCGATCACTATACTACAACAGAGGTGTCTCCTCGCCATTGTCATATGTCGTATTGGATTTCATCCCGATAATTCGCCAGATTTTATTTTATCTCATGTAACACATTTGATAGACTCGGGCGAGGTGAACGAGCTACAAAGAGAACATACATTCAGATATTAGCAACCCGGGGCTGTTTTCCACCAGTGAATTGAGATATCTGCGTGGTTTAGTCTGAGGAAACTTCATCAATCTTGTGTGCCAACATTTCATTTTTCTCGTTCATAATTTCGCCTAATTATATAAAGATGTACACAGTGGCAAATAAACATTATGGCCCCCTTACCCCTCGATAACACGTACAGTAAACAATACAACGACAGAGAAAAAAAAACTTTTAAAAAATCAATTCTTTATGAATGTCAAATATATTTTACATGAATTCAATTTATTTTGTTTTCTTAGCATCTTTGATGAATTGAAAAAGTGTGTTTTGTTTAATATCTATCAATTTTCTGTAAAAACAAAATGAAGGGAAAATGTTACGAATGTGATTTTATAAGTAATAAAATTTGGAGGAGGGGTGTTGTATATTTGAAAATACATGTAAGGAGTGGTTGTATACATGATTTCTCCTTAAAGCATGTTATATTTCAGAAAAGGCAAAACGAACAAAAGAATAATTGAATAATATTTACATTGTAAATTTTACTCGATAGGTACTTGTACATGACGTCTGCAATTTGATACCCGCTTCCAGGCTGCCATCTTGCTTGCACTCGGAAATCCTTGGATACTAGGCTAGCGTGTTAGCGGGAGATCTAGTAACGGATGGATGAACAGAATTACTACTATGTTCCAACTACTTATATATCATACTGTGACTACCCCATCTCTCAGCAAATTACATGTACATACTGCACAAATTATTATCATCTGGAAATTCGCAAGGTTTTTCTTTAAGCAAAATTGAAAAAGCGGACGTATAATTTTGTCTTCTTTGAATATTAATTGAATCGAATATGCATGTATTGAATATTGGTATTCTTAACACTTCACTCAATGTACAATGTACATACATGAACAGTACATGGTCTTCCTCTATTTTATTGTTTGTGTGAGACGTGCAGTTGTGCGTTTTTATTCACCACAGTCTAATACGACACCTTTGATACAGACATCCCGGATACAAGACAACAGCAAATCTAAAAAATAATAATAATAATAATAATTAGCAATGTCATTATGACCTTAACTAATTAATAATGTTTTATCACAAGTGTTGTTTGTTGGCACCTCGAAGTGGTCAAGGCTTCTGTCAACATGGCAACAATATCGTAAGAATCATTACGGAGATACCGTGGAATTCATTTATCAAAACAGTTTCCCAAATTCAAGATAAAAGGCTGACTGTGATTGGATGATGGACAAGAAATCCTCAATGTGACAGGGACGATATATTACCACTCACAGAATTCCCTCCGGTTTGATTGCAGATCAGAAGAAACTGGTTTCAAGTGTATGACTAGTATTTCTATAATTTACAAGAATCTTCTGCTAGACCTACCTGAAAGCGAAAACATTTTATACATGTAAATAATTTTATGATCTAATAACATGAATCTACTCTTTTTGTCTGTTTTAAACATAAAACATCAAAGTCAAAACCTCTATGAAATATTTGGCCACAGAGGATTAATTTGTATATTGAATTAGAGGTTCGTAGTCTGGTGAAAATTCGAGTTATTTATCGCGGTGGTCGTGTCAGTGGGTCAGGTGTCCGCAATGACCTAATTAATATATTTACATGTATATACGGAGCCCCGGATGTGGACTCAATAACCTTAAACATTTTGGCAAATCTTTGGAGTACGCCCTACAGATCTATCGAAATCCCGTGCAGAAATTTTTACATTCATGGTTTCCTGATAGGAAAGTTATTGATAGTTTGGGGATGATAACAAGTTTCCATAATTTGCATCATTTTTAACACGAGGGTCGCCTGATAGTTACGCATGGATATCCTCTTTGATTTCCTGATGGCAGCAGCATGCAGCAGCCTTAGTGTGAAATGTACTCGTTTGTCTGTGTTATAATATGAAGCGGAGAAACAACAGAAACATTGCTGAAAGATAATGATCTATATAACTGCTTTCAATGAATGCATCAAACTCGTGGAAATCATTACAAAGATCTCCATAGTACTAAACATTAATGCATTCTCATATAAAGTATTCCTATGTCTCCAAGAAATCAGTACGGTGTATTTTGAAGAGCGTGCTTTGGTCCTTGCTTCCAATATTCATGAAGTAGCGACTTCGTGACCTTGAAATTATCGAACTTTAAATGTGTGGGGTTTTGTAGAATATTACATTTGTCATACTTTTACATTGCTTTCCACTGACGAAAATATAAATGCGATTCGTGAAAGATGTGTACTTTGATCTTCTGTGCTGCGTGCTTATACGTATTTTCAAAAAATTGATTTGGAACTAAAACTTCATTCAAACAATAGAAAACTACGTATGCATTGCACCTTTCAGTTTTTTAGATGGTAAAGTGTCTTTCAATGACCTAAATTTCTTCACAATGACAGTTTTAAAGGTTTTTAAAAGGTTTTAGTGATCATCAAGTTGCCAATGACATTTTTTATTGAGATTCTAGTGACCTTTCTACTGTAATTGATTTATCTTTAAATTGATTAATGTAAACGATTGTTAATTTCTAATCGTAAAATAGAGATATTAAAATATTACATAGATATTCTCTCTGATAAACTACAGGATAATTTTGTTGCAAAACGATATATGTGTAATAAAATTTTGAAGTTTCCCGTAATTACAAAACATGTTCACATTTTCGTATACAAAGGAAATAATGTTTTAAATAAAACACTTCAAATACAGCGAAGAACTACTATTGACAACATATTCGAGATAAAAAAAAACAACTTTTCAGCCATTTTTTTCCCCAGCGTCTTTGAAATACAAACATTTAAACCAGTTGAAATTTATTTCATTCCCCATTCATTTAAAACATCAATTAAGAAATTAATTAAAGCCCATGAATGCTAACAACGGGTTCCTGGATGTGACGAAAAGTTTCACGTGGTTTATTTTTTATTGTACTCTACCCCCACCCCCCACTCCCCCAGTGATTATGTTTTAGATAATGCATTTCAGGGGACTACTGGCCAAAAAATCAAGACATACATTGGTAAAGATAGATTAAATAATTTTGTCATAGATATGAAATACATGTAATGTTTAATATGCTTGCATATTGTGCAGGTTCAAGAAGCGGACACAACTTTTCGATACATGTATGATAATTATATTATTTGACCCCAAATTTTTTTTTTTTTTTTAAATCGGTTTGGGTGTAGATATTGTTTCTACTTTCATCTTTTTGGTCAGTTAATTATTAACTATTGATATTTTTTTTTTACAATATAAGGATTGTTTTTCACAAAAGGGAGTTATATGCAAAGTTAGAGGCCTCTATTTTACGATTTATCCAGACTTCAATGTTCATTGTAAAATTAATATCTGTCATTTCTAAAGGAAATAGTATATATGATCTATTAAACAAGTTTGAATAACCCAACTCTCGAGAAAACCCCTTAATCTACAGAAGATATACACTAAATAAACATCCTATTCACCAAAAGGGGACAATAGTATTTAATATTGTGTACCATTTATTCTTTGGGTTAACATGGTACCTATTCACCGGAAACTTTATGTGGCTTCATGTTAGTGCACTTGTCTGTGAGAGAGAGAGAGAGAGAGAGAGAGAGAGAGAGAGGGAGAGAGTAGTCGATATTCTCCGACACGACACTTCTTTCAAGGAATAATTTGATATATTGTATTAAACACGCGCATCATAAACGTACCAATACTATTTCCTTATGTTATTTCATGGCGTAAGTCACTATGCAAAAATATTAGTGACTCTTTCAGTAGGCATTCGGAGCGATTTTACCCTGTGAAATATAGATGCAATAAACCAGAGATTTCGGATATGCATTTAGATAGTATGTTTTCAGAATTTATTGTAACAAACAAGTATGATATAAGAAATTCACCAGGTGTGATTTTATGTTTATTTTAATAGCAAAAAATGTTGAAGAATTCTCGATTGGATAACAAGCGTTACAAAGCATACCGTTCAATGAAGTGTTAATGTGTGCATGGCATATGTCAAAAGCTTCGATCCTGAACCATCGAGAACTGATTCTCCGATTTCACACGTGCGTGTACCTGCTCATAACCAGATATATCAACAATTAGCTTGCAGAATATCGTTCAATTGATGAGTAACGGTGTCCAATTTGTAAGACACACGGACGTGGGAAAAATGTAAAATATCCGATTGCCGTAACGTGTTCCGTAGAATTTCGAGAAAACCGTTCTACAAATGGCTAAGATGAAAGAAGCTCGCACAAGTAGTAAATTTCTTTGATTTTTTTCTTTTTGTTGTCTGTGTTATCCCGTTTCTTTGATTAAGGAGATCTGTATTATAAGAGTAGTCTGGAAGTAAAGCGTTTAATTGAGAATTATAAAGTGTTTGATAATGTTGGTGGTTATGAATGAACATTTGCGTTTTACAGACGCTACTACGGGAGGGACCTAAGATATACTCTGTAACGTAAACTTTTGAACGGGGTAGTGATTATTAGCCCATGAAAATCAAACCTTTTCAAAGTCTTCAATCATTATCAGTGGCGGATTTAAGGGGGCGCCCCCTTAAAAATGTTTTTAATTTAAGGTATATCATGGTCTCATACATAGAAAGGAAAATATACAATATAGAAGCAATCTTTTTTTCACTCTCAGAGAAATTAATGACAAGATCTTTTGATATTGCTACTTTTACCGAGAGAACATTAAAAATGACAGAAAATGTAAAAAAAAAAAAATAAAAAAAAAAAATAAATAAATAAAATGAATACATAGGAGACATATTTTCAAACTCTATAAAATCCAGGAGCTTCCGGGGGCTTTACCGACTGTTCGCCCCAGGGCTTCGCTTTGTACCAACGGGACCTTAATGCGACCCCCAGACCCTCTGCCTCGTGAAGTTGCACCCCATAACCTCAATTCCTGGATCCGTCCCTGATGATTCGTTTTGCTTCGAGTATGGTTGTTTAGCGTATGTTTGTTTATTTCTCCTGAATATAAAATATGACGTACAAAGTGCGAAATTCTGTAGTTTTGCGAACATGCATTTTTAAATGTAAGTTCCCTAAAAAAAAAAATTAAATTAACTTTTCAAAAACATGATATAGTGTTCAATTTTGAAGTATAGCTTGTACTAAAAGGGCAATAATGTGATTCTCACTTGTACTTCGCCCGGCTTTCATTCTCGATATAGATGCATGCCGCGTCAAACCAAACAGTTTTATATATATATATATATATATATATATATATATATATACACACACACACACACACATATATATATATATATAGAGAGAGAGAGAGAGAGAGAGAGAGAGAGAGAGAGAGAGAGAGAGAGAGAGAGAGATTACCAAGTTATTTTAGCAAAGAAAGGAGAAAAGTGGGGTTTTTTTTTAACAAACTGGGATGGAACCTGGGTCCTTCATTACTAGTTAGGTGATCTAACCACTGTGATACCCAGGTCGATATACAAACTATGGTTATTCTGTAAACTATAGCGCACAGTGTTATAGACACAACCTATGAAAAGTTAAGATAACGAACAGTGATCAACTCTATAAGGAATACAAAATAGAAAGTTGGGCAAACACGGACCCCTGGATACACCAGAGGTGGGATCAGGTGCCTAGGAGGAGGAAGCATCCCCTGTCAACCGCATTATTCATGTATATAGTAACACTTGATACATGGTACATGATATTACTTGAATTCTTTGATTTCCTGTCTGTTTTAAGCATGGTAACAGCATTTCCGGTCCCCCAGTGTATCCATTCTCATTGTTTCCAAGTCTATTTTATTTTGTACGTGGTGACACTGCACTTTTTACTACTCAGACATAAGTACTTTAGATAAGGCAATATTTTCCATCTTCAATTCCAGTGTATTTCATTCATAATAACACATCCCATGGGGATCCGGGTTAGAATAGGTCCTCAGTACCCCCTTGCTTAATTGTCGTAAGAAGCGACTAGATGGGGCGGTCCTTCGGATGAGATCGCAAAAACCGAGGTCCTGTGTCACAACAGGTATGGCACGATAAAGGTCACCCCTGCTCAATGGCCATAAGCCCGAGCATAGGCCTAAATTTTGCAGCCATTCACCGGCAGTGGTGACGTCTCCATATGAGTGAAAGATTCTCGAGAGGGACGTAAAACAATATTCAATCAATCATAATAACACTTCTCTTTTATCCCTGTGTATCTATTTATGGTAACACTTGCTCTGATCCAAGTGTATTTAATTTATGGCAATACTTGACCTCTTCAGTTTCCATTCAATTCAATATATGGTAAATTGTCATCTCCGAACCCCATTCTTTTATATACACGAAATACATTTGGCCTCTTCGGTCCCCGAACTATAATGTTTCTATCCTGCTTTAACAATGATTGAAATCTTTGATGGTCAGAAAACACCAATGTTGGTTTTCTATCCAATAATGCATGCTAAATGTACCGGTATTGTAATTGATAAAACTGAAGTAAAGGCATTCTCTTCTTGGCTAAAATATCTATATATAGAAGAAACCCACAATTTTCAATTATGAACAGAAATAAATGTCATGTATGAGGAAATAACTCTCCGTCAGCTTCTGATCATCTATATTCCTGGAATCTATGCATAACACTTCATTGATTTCCATCAGTCACTTGGGACTGGACATGGATGTACGAAATAACACGAGTGTTTGTTGTCGATGATCGTATAAAAACAGTTGTCATGTTCGGCTTGAGATCCTCTTAAAGAGAGCGGAAAACCAGGAGAACCAAAAGCCAATAAATCCAAACCAGAAACTAAAGCAGACATATCTGACACCGAAGCTGAACTTAGCACCGTTCGAACTGTGCGTACGATTCGACCATTGACGGTACGCCATTAAAATTCTGACAGAACTGTCGATGTAAGTGTTACAAATCACGGTAAAAGATTATGGGGGGAAAAAGGAAAGGGTTTATCATACCCATGAATATTAAATAAAATCAATTGAAAACGTAATAAAATATAAATCACAAGAGGCAGAGCATTTTTATATGCATTTAATGGTTTGATAACTTGATGATGTGGAATAGCTTTTGAGCTTATACCGCATGTTGTTTGTTTAATTCATATTATTAAAAAAACAACCATGAATTGATTAAAAAAATAAATAAAACTCACAGAAAAACACAGCATTACAATGTTTGTTTTATGATTAAAAGGAATTATGAACCTCAATTCTAACACTTTAAAGTAACATTACGAATTTACGCCGAAATTTGCTAACGAAGTGAAAAGAAAGTCTGAAAGGCTGTTTATCTATAGGTACATGTAAGGTCATTTTATCATCGCGGAAATCTGAACAACACGTGTATGTAGCCGATTTCATCTCTACACTTTTACACTTAAATTTATCTACGATATTAATGTGGCAAAACTAAATGAAATCTTGCATTTTTATCGATGTGTATTTGTTACTTCACCATTTTTTGTTACACATAAAAGGAACTTAAAAAATTTTTTTTCATCAAAATAAGATGTTTGAAATAAAAATGGATTCTTGATCTTCGTCAATAAAAATCTAATGCGATTTCTTTTTATGAAAGACATCGGAAGAAATTTATAAACACCACTAATACATGTAGATGGCGTAGTCTATATGAAATTTATAAACACCACTAATACATGTAGATGGCGCCACTAATACATGTAGATGGCGTAGTCTATATGAAATTATGCTGTTTCCAATAACGGCTTCATTGTATATTAAAAAGTATCGGACATACGTTCATTTTATCAACGCACGGAATCGTCACATGATTATGTGTAAAACAAATCAATGCAATCGTCTCAGAAATGTTCGCGCTTCCTGGAACCAACGTCTGATAAGCCTAATATTTACACTTCAATGTACTATCAAAACTAACAAACTTTTTTCCCCATTGTTTAACAAAATGAATGATATAAATATCCACACAAAATGTATATGGTGTAAGTAATATTTGTGAGACATGTACATGGTATTACTAGGATGTTAATTAAATATCTTTTTACTTTTTTTCTTTTGTAGAATTCGGTTTTCGTCACACCTTTGGATTGGCTCTATGAATGCATGCAAGTTAATAGCTTTTGCATTTGAGCTCGAAATGTGAAGTGCTGTGCCAGAACTGATGTGCATATACTGTTTACTAATGTCGACATATACTGTTTACTAATGTCGATGATTAAAATTTATGATCGTAAAAAGATTTTGATTTCATGGAATCTTTGCATTTTTTTTTTTTAAATTTGAATCTCGATAAAACATAATTGGTTACACTAATCTGCTTGCAAACTATTTATTTCTAAGTTGATGAACATAAAAAAAATAAACAAACAACACCCATGTTCTTTTATTTCCCTTTCGCTATTCTTAAGGATAAACACTTTGAAGAACACTGTTAATCTTATTTTTAAAAAATATATTCTAAAGTTTTAAAAGTTGCAGATGGGGAACTTTCCATGTTTGCTTCTATACATATGTGTTTGTATTCTAGTTTGTATATCTGTTGACGGATTACTTACTATTAACAGATCACATAAATAGCCGTTAATTATTTCTGTTGAATTTCGCACAACTTTAAACATCTGCACGGATATGAGTAGGGCAGTATTATTATTTTTATTGTAAAAATAAAAAGACAATTCATGAAAACATGGAGTGATCGCAAATTTGATACACAAGCACCTGGAAAATAATGAAAATTGTCGGTGTATTATCTGTAAATAATTGAAAATGTTTGTCATAATTTCATTAAACCACAAACAACATGTCATTTATTTTGCACGTAGATATAATTATATTGCCGAGACCCATCCTCAGGTTTATAAACCGCCTAAACCACAGGGACCTTCATAATATGTCACCTTTATTTTTCTTACAAATACAGAAAGGTTAGCAACAAACTGACAGACAAATTAGACATATATACTTTCTCAGTAATATTCCGGAAATTAAAGATAGCCTCTTGATATCAACAAAATATTTTCTTCAGGGAGAGGGGTGTACATTGTAGATACAGTTCCGAAACTTTATAAATTTGTTCAACGGCGAAATTTGTCTTATAAACCTCCTTGGCAGCAATTGCAATAGTTTGATTTAATTTCTTTGTGTGGAGCCCTGAGGTTTGGAATCCCGCCCATTCCGAGAACACTAGAGACTGGGAACAGATACTGCTCTGTGTGTATGTACAGAAGCCTGGGTGGTTTGACACTTGACAGTATGCTGTCGTAAAACGTCGAATAATAATGTACCAACATAAAATAAATATGTATGAAGAAAAAGACACTTTAAAAATAGATATAAAACTTTCTGCTTTTTACTACAACGTATGATTAATGTATATGAAACATAGAAAATGCCATGAATAGGTGAATAACTACAGCGGTATCACTTTACTTATTGCATTGAAGATATTTTCCGTTAAATGTGAATGTTTTATTATTTTATTGTTCATTTATCTTATATACTCTATCATCAATGCTCGGTCGAATTAAAATTGAGTGCTTGCACCTGATGTGTTCCGAATGCTTACAGGTGATGTGTGTTCCGAGTGTTCCGGTTTTATGGCAAATGTTACACCTGGGTAATATACTAAGCTACAACAATCTATCTTGTCAGCCGCCAGGGAAACAGCGGGCCTCCAGGATAATGATGTATAGCTTTATAATTACACCCTTGTTTATGAGAGAGAGATAGAGAGAAAGATATAGAAAGAGAGAGAGGAGGATCTTTAATTTTGTGACCAATGAAATATATAAAACTCTTATCATTTCTTCCATTTGCCAGCCAGAGTAGATTCTTCGAATCTTTTGTATGCGGTACTGACATCACGTAAGATTTTTCGGTTCGTAAAATGTTTATTCATTTCTTGATTCCCACTCCACCCTTCCGAAAAAAAAAATCTAGAATCCATCTAAAAGTGCCCCTCCTTTAAATATACTACCTCGAAATGTTATAGTTCTGGTGTGATGTTTGCAAATAGTAGAAAACGGTAAAAATGACATGTTTTCTAGTTGCCGCAACTTACTCAAAATATGATACTCCGGGATGATAAGAACTGAATTGGAACATCATCTTAATTTCCAGTTTTATGTATCAATTTTTTGTAAGATAACATTACAACAAAACCTTAATACGATCGAAAAATCAAAAAAAAAAATTCCAAAAATCTCAGTTTAATAAGTTAAAATGTTCTTAATTGAATGATTTTATATATAATGTAGAAGACCTGCACCACGCGCGATTTATAACATTGATACAGTAAGATAGGGAGAGAAAAATATTGGAATGTTCGATTACACCAAGGGCACCGGTCTTTGATCCAAAGGTGGGTCTAACCCCCTTACATCACTAGCCTTTAGTGGGGTAGGCCTGTTGTAGTGGTATATTTAGGGGGTTTAACCTCTCGGACAGGTAATCAGTCTTCATTAATGTACTTCTCCATTGATTAATGTCGTAAGAAGTCCTCTCCCTCCATCCACAGGGTCCATTGACTGGGGCCACGCGACAGAACCTTTGAAGCACTGGTCATCTATAAGACAGGTACAAAAAATTCAATTAACGCCTTATAATTTATGTCTTCTTACATGACAAGTCTGTCTCGAATGTCATTTGAACGAATTCAAATTGGTTACATATTGAATACAGTAAGGTTTGTAAAAGGGACAAAAGTATCTGAATAGCAATTTGTGTCGGATGCGCGTTGATTAGCATAGCACTTTGTGAATTATATTGAGGTAGTGATGGAAGTCTCAGTTCCATTTCAAATGTTAAACACAACCTCTTATTTAACGAAAACTTGAAGAATCATAAAGAAAGAAATCCCAGGCGTGTTGGCCCCCATTTATTGCGGGAGGTAGAAGAAAAATGGCGAGACCTGATTTATTGTTTTCTAACACTCTCAATCCATTTCCACAATCGTTAGTCTTGGTGCCGATTGAGCATGGGCCCATTTATCGCGGCACTTACAAACTATCTGCTTGAAATTGTAATAAAGTTGATTTATGATAATGTCTTTTGGGTTTTAGTAAATTTTGATCTGAATTAGTTGCTAGTTCATTCTGAGACCTGGTCAGTCTACAGGTGAATTTGTCCGAGTCCATGGAAGTTGTTTTTTAAATTCTTGATTCTATTTCATGACGATTTGGATTAATTTATCATTTGGGTACGGAACTTAATTTTTCTTTGTGATGCCCATGGATATTAATATGTCAGTAGAGTATGTGCCGGTTACGAAATGGGAGAAAACCATAAACAAGCCTCTTTTTGAAGATATGATTTTTCTTGGGAGGGCCGTGTTGGTCACCAATCGGAACGGTAGCAGAATCTATCAGTCCGCCGTGAAAAAACACCAGTCCGAGGCTTCCACTGCAAGCTGGAGGTTGGTTTGTTATCTAATCAATTAAAATAAAAAAATATTGACGTTAATAATTATCTTAATAAACAACAATGGTGACACGACTGATGTCGCAGTCTACAGAGGGTAACTGTAGTGGGTGATAAATGCAACCAAGTGATGGTCTATCATTTGATTTCAACTCAATAGTCACAACTTATTGTAAAAAGGTTTATCTAAAGTATTTTAGACACAATGTAAAGTAAAGAAAGTAACACAAAGAATTTTAGATATTTTTGTCTGAAACTTCAAACCAACCAACCAAAAATCAGAGACACGGCGAAGCAGATGTTTACTAGCTGTTTTCCTATTAATTTTGATTAAATCCGAGACACGTAGAGATATCAGCTTTTGTTTCTGGACAACACAACACGCTTATAATAAATTACAAAAATATGCAAATAAAATACTGCATTCGTTCTTAGATTAAACCCAATTGTGTTTTATTTTGCACGACTTTTTTGTGTCCAAATAATGATTCATCCGGTAGACTCTAATTTTAGTCTGTTTGAGTAGGTCTTAAATGAGGACTTTTTTTTGGTCATCATTTCCATATCTGATTATGAGTTTAAGGTTTCTACAAGAATTAAGAAAGACATATTTCTATTTTCCCATAAAACAAGGAATTAGAGCAAATTTGCGGATTATCATCCCCCAAAAATAAGAAGTGTAACTTCGTGGCATTTGGTGATTTAAAATATTTGCTTTTTTCCTCAAATAATTGTCATTTATTTAAAAAGAGACATTAATTTTAATGTCTAAGCTGTCTAAATAACCGCTAGCACTGAGTCAGTCGCGTTATCCAATTTTAGCCGAACAAGAGAGTTTTACACATCGAGCGGGAATGAAGATAGATGATGGTGATCACGCTAAGCAATACCTCCCCGTGGCCTCCGTCCCCTTCTCTTTGTTACGTCGAGGAGGAAGAAGATCTTTCCTTCTTACTTGAAGACACTGTAATGAATATCCTTATTAGCTAATATTACTTTGTTCTTTTAACGTATTGATTTCCTTTGACGGATGGTAAATGTTACACGTTGGTACTTGCTATGAAAAATGTTCATCTGTTTCATGTAACGCTTTTTGGTCAACTTTTCTTTATGATTCCATTAACGTTCACTAAATTCGGTTAATTCACCAAAATGTGCAAATGAATTCTTCAGAAATAAATGCTTTATCGTAATACTATTTTCTTTGTATGATAAATTCTTCTTGCTATTTGACGTTTCATAGACACATAAATACACAGTCTAGCGCACATATTGTAAATCTTGATAACGGACATGATCGACAAAAAGTTGAATAAAA
Organism: Ostrea edulis; assembly: GCF_947568905.1. Classification (NCBI taxonomy): domain Eukaryota; kingdom Metazoa; phylum Mollusca; class Bivalvia; order Ostreida; family Ostreidae; genus Ostrea; species Ostrea edulis. Next base: position 31,935,072 of record NC_079169.1, read on the forward strand.
TCAATCCTTTGATTTTGAAACATAAATAACGGTACTTTTAAACTCTTTTTAAATTTGAAAGGTCAAAAATCAGCATGAAGCAATATATATTATTCAGTAAGGGGTAAATAAATAAGATAAATATCTGAAATATCTATTTATTTCAATGAAATTTTATTTATCTCTGAGATGCGTTTATTATTTACGTTTAAAAAGAAATATCGCTTTCATTAATTATGAAAGAGATTAAAATTAGATTTTACTAGGAGACCAGTCGCTCCTACTTTTAAACAATGTAAACCAACAAAAGCTGAATACAGACTTATTTCGGGACAATGTATTTTGCATTCAGTATCCTATTTTTCTATTCTAAAGGGGAAACCCACTGCAATGAAGACCAGTATCACGTGACGTTTAACGTGTGTCATTGTTCACCATACTGATATGTATACATAAAAATTAGGTACATTATTGTTCGTACAATTTGTTTCCAGTAACAAAGTTTTGTATTAGTACATCTGCATATCGTTTGCCTTACTTTCAATAATTGAAAACATTGTTAAGGAAATAAGAATTTTTAAACACAAATTATATCAAAACATACACCTGGTCAGGAGGTGTAACACTTCCACATGTATCAAGAACGAAAACTATGGAATCTATGTAAAATTGTAGAGGTATTGGGAATATTGCCTCTTGTGGCAAAAATTTGCAATTTTTGTGCATAATAATTATGATATTTTTTTAAAAAACCATACCGGTACTCTAACTCACTAAATATACAGACTGTCAGTCAAGCGCATTCAATATAAGGATAAAGAATATATATCTGATTTTATTTTTGCATATATGGCGAACTTTCGTTTGAAATTTGAATCACAATTTTTTTCAAATATGTACGAAACACATTACTCCAATGAATTTAACAAGACATAGCATCACACATGCATTTAGAATTTTTTTTGTCTTCCTAAATTAACCCTAAACAGGGGATGCTTACTCCTCCTAGACACCTTATCCCACCTCTACTGTTTCCAGGGGTCTGTGTTTGGGCTGCCCTTGATTTTGTATTCTTTATAGAATATCTTCACTTTTTCATTCGACCTAAATGTACATTATGCATTTAATTTGCCCTAATTAAAAATGAAAGAAGACAAAAACCAGCCTGGTGATTTATACATTTATTCAAAGAATCCAATGGTTGATAAAATTTCAACATCCACTAAGTCCTTTTAAATAATAATGATGATGATAATAAATCTGTGTTTTTACATAGAAGGTAGGTTAGTTAGACCAGTGCATTAATCATTCCCAGAGCCTTTTTTATCACTTTGCAAAATTTACAAATGGCAATAATTATACACAATAATTATGAAGAAAAACTGATTACAAATAAGGAAGAACAACTGATTACAAATAGGCTCATTAAGAATTCCGTTGGTTTGCAATAAGTTTTTTGATACCGCATAGCCAGGGTTTCAGTGATCGAAGTAATCAATTTAACGGGTTACTACAATTCAACGAGAATACAACGTATACATATTGCATATACAATTTCTTTTTGTTTGATAAGTATAATTATATGTACCTGTGTGTATTCATGTAATTACATGTATGCGTAGATACGACATACAGTAACAGTTTTGTAGTAGATTCATTTGAAAGTGACATTTAACATAATTTCAATTTTTACAACTTAGCCCCCTCCCTCTTTTCCAAAGAAATATACAAATAAACATGTTAATTATATGCCCATATTCTCTGAAGGAAAACCCCGGTATGCTATGATGTTACAAAGAAGAAGTTCACTTTTCTGAACCATTTGGTTTATATTGGAAGCGACTGGGCTAAGGGACCGCTCGGTTTCCCGGCTGTCCAGGGAAATTATCGCTAAATCTCTGGTCATTTATCATCCACAAAGGCAATTTATTTGCTCGATAGAGCTTCTTTGTCTCCAATACCAGGAACCGCGAAACTAACACAATCGATAAGCAATTATCGGACGTCGTGGAGCTACGGTCAAAGGGAAGCTACTCTTATCTAAAGCAGAAAAAAACTTTGTTGCAATACTGATTAAAATGTTCAACACGCAAGAATTGATTTGTAAATGGCTTAACTCCACTTTAGACCTGTGACATTTAGTTTGTTCTCTAATGACTCGAAAACATCCTTACTATGCCAAACATGCACCTTTGAATGTCTCTGAACAATTCAGTATACATGCAAGTTATTCAACAGTGAAGTGTGTCTTTTGGTTTCAGAAGTTTTTGATGTTGTAAGGGGTTCTCCGATGAGAAGTGCCCCATGTCCAATGATTAATGTGTGGACACGAACAACACAAAGACCCGCTATCAAACAGCCCGGTAAATCTCCCCCATTGACTGCAGAATAGGTGTTACCGGTCCTTTCTTGTACAGACATTAATCACGTAGAGAAGGAGAGCAACAAACACCCTTAATCACACGATATGAGTGTAATTATTCGGAATGTTTCTGCTACTGGTATAATAGGATTAAGGGGACATAATTTATGTGTTTGTCTATCGCCTATAAAACACATTGATCCCCACCGAGCACGGAATGTCTGGCTCTCTCCGAGGAACCAACTTATCTTTTGATGTCGGATACTAACAATAAACTGTACCGATTATGACTAATGTGTAGGAATTCTATTGTAGAAATGGATCGTGTTTCTGGTGAATTCTAGGTATATCTAAACTGATAGGTAGCCTATCATTTTCATGATAACAAAATACGTACGACGGAAGAGAAATTAGAATGAACAGCCAAGAATCACCGATTGTTTCACTGTCTACCTGAAAAAAAAATTATTTCTTACTACACGCGGCAAAACAAAAACCCCAAAAATTAATTTAGGGAACATGAATAACGTCAAGATATACTGTATTTTAACGAGAGGGAGTAACAATTCATAGCACACCTGCGTCACATTTTTATCAGAAAAAAGAAATCATTTTGATCTTACCAAATGTAAAATCTTTCGGTGCGTGTAAATTTAAGATTCTAATTTTAAAAGAACGAGTTAGGAAAGGCTTCTTGGAATATTGGAACTCAGTTAAATTTCAATATATAATTATTTCTTATTCAAAAACACATTCTTGTGTGTATATTATAATACACTGAAAACAACGAAATAGACGGAAAACGTTATCTAAGTTCAGGATATCAACTGCACGAACGCACAGCAGACTCATCACAAAGCGAAACTCTACTGACAGGCATGAACAAAACTGGTGCGATTTAAATGTTAATTTTCTTTCGCAATATCCTGTGTATAAAATTAATGGGCAAACCTTTCTTTACCCACACTCTTTACCACCAATGTTAACTTAATATGTAGCTTTCTATCAAGGATTTAATTTTATGGACATTATAAAATTATGATATTTCTGCGATCAATACGATTCTTTAGCTACCTGTGAAGTGCAATATTCACCGGACCAGGAGGGCGAGGTGAATTTTGTACTTTGAATTTACATGTAGCAAAAGCCTCATATTAACCGCGAAAATGTCAATAATTATTGTTCTGTTATATGATTGAAAGGTGAAGATAACGAACAATGGTCAATCTCATAACTCCTATAAGCAATACAAAATAGAGACACGGACCCTTGGATATAGACGAACAGTGATCAATCTCATAACTCCTATAAGGAATATGGACCCTTGGATAACGGCCAATCCGAAAACATGAGTTATCTTTCTTTAATCCGGAATGTAGTATGCTTGCGTAATTTAGTTTAAGACTTCCGTATAGTATATAGGAGAAGCGTCATTATCAACAGTGCAGAAGGCCGCGGAGATATTGCTGTATAATTTTACAGCAATCACGCCAACAAATATATTAACGTTAACAAAAATTCACAATACATAGGTTTCCTTCATACATGTCATGTGAAAATAACCAACTTTGCATGTAAAAATAATGAAAAATTAATGTTGCCAATGAAGGAGCACCCCATTCCCCTCTGATTTCACGTGTTTCATGACTGAAATTAGGCTATATCATAAATTTCCTCAGTATCTTTACTCTGGACCTTTCAGAACCCCGTGTTTTAGCACAGTCAGTTTTCTGATAAATATTGGAGGTCGCTTGTTCATTATCAATGTACGAGTAGTAAACATTCAGCGATAAAAGTTCTGAGACGATATACGTCTTAGTCGGACTGACATTTTACTCTCAGATGAGTCAAATTTCACTTTCTGATGAACCACATTTTATTCTTAGGTCGTGGTTGCTCAATGGATATAGAGGGTTCGCTTCGTAACCTAAAGGTCATGAGTTCGAGCTCCGCTAACCTAATAGAAAACATAGTGATTGCTCATTCACCAAACGCTCGATAACTAGAAGTAAGAATCACGGGTCTTTCGAATGTGACCTTAAAAGCTAACGTCCCTTGTCGTTGAAGGTTTTTGGCACGTTACAGAATTTTATCCTCACTGCTACAGGCATACATTGTAGGTCTAAATTTGTGTATTACTGTTGGTCACGTGTGAAAATTCCTCGAAGGGAAGTAGAACAAGTAACAATACAGTCGAACACACCAATAACAGATATCTCTGATGAGCCACGTTTAACTCTTTCATGAGTCATGTTTTACTTTCTAAAGAGCCACGTTTAACTCTTTCATGAGTCACATTTTACAGCCACGTTTTACATTCTTATGATCCATATTTTTACTCCATGATGTACTCTATTGAGCCACATTTTACTCTCTGATGAGCCTTTATATTTTTCTTCTTAAGGAGCCACATTTTTTTTTTTTTAATGGGCCACGTTATACTTTCCAATGAGTCACATTTATGGATAGGAACGACTTTGGCGTTTCATCATTTGCCATTGAATTATGTTTTCTCTTCCCAGAAGGGGGACATATTGTTTTGGTGTGAATTCTTCTTCTTCCGCTTCTCATACAAGTTTGTACGGGCCGTAACTTTTTTGTCTTTTGACATAGACCTTTGATATTTGGTGTGTGGGTATACAAGGATAAGAGAAGTATGTCGCGTACCATTTTTTAAGACGTTTGAGGTTGACCTTTTATGTAAAGGCCAATTAATAAAATCTTTGGGGCATTTCTTGTCCAGACCATAACTTTTTAAAACAAGAATCTTTTTACATAGGCCTTTGATATTTGGTATGTAGGTATACCATGATAAGACAGTGTGGAATGATCGTGTAAAGTGTTGATAAGCCAATCGTTTTACATGTAATGTTGATCTGAGAAAAGTTTTGTGATTTCAAATTTGCGAAAAGTTCTTTAAAATTGTTTAGTATCCACGTTTGATTTACACCACTTGTGGTGTATGTAGAGGCACAATACGTTTCTATCGCCAATTGAAAGAATGGGGCTCTGTGAATTACGGACCTTTTAAAATAATTGATTTCTGGTCGTCATTTTCAACTATATCGACATCACCAGCAAGGAGAAGTCCAGCTGGACCATAGTGGAAAGAACATATAGGCGGATTTTGTAGAAGATGGTCTACATCTAGGCACTGTATAAAGTTTGTAATAAAGAAGTTTAGACGCAATAGTAGACTTATATTTGTAGGAAATATGTAGACTTCTATTTCAAAATACGATGTAATACAAGACCGACTCTTTTAATGTTGCAAAAGTTACTATGTTGACAGCATCTTTTCCTTTGTTTGTAAATATAAGGCATGATTCGGATGAATTATCATTCGTAACCTGCGGGGGTTTAAAGAGCCTTTAATGAGTAATAAACATTGTTTTGTTAAACACCACTCTGATTCTACGCACAAGTACTCTGAAGTTGGTATTAAAAGATGATGGAGTCCCCCATTGACAATATTTTTGTAGTTGGTGATCAGTTCTTCCAACAGTCTGTTGGAATCCCCATGGAAACGAATCATACTCCTTCATAAATTGACTTTTTATATATTTCGTCGAAGAATGTATTCAAAAGCCTCTATATGAGAAGAAAAATCTCTTGCGCTGGCCCTCAAACTCGATATTTAGATATATAGACGACGTTTTATCTATTAACAATAATCATTTCATATGTCGATTTGATTTATCCCAGTGAACTCGAAATAAAAACACCACAGTTTTCCACATCTGCTTCATACTTAGATAATAACGGCAAACTTGCAACTAAACTTTTATGACAAACGGGATGACTTCAGCTTCATTTACGCCCATACGAAATATACTTTCTGATAATGTGCAATCAATTAAAGAACTTTTTACAAATATCGACAATAATTATATTATAAAACATTTAGAAGAATGCAATTTTTACAGAATAATTTGAAAACTTATAATACAACTTTTTATATACACGAATTGATTACGCAAAAGATCGTTTCCCTGATGTTGTTTCAGATTTTTTATAGTCAGAAAGTGATGTGTCTACTTTGGGTTTTAGTAGTTTCCATGGTGTTATTTCAGAAAGTGATGAGGGTTTTAAGATGTCCAAAGGCAAGAATATCTCGTAGACCGATTGATTTTAAACACATCTCGTTTTTGTCATATAAATGTTCAAACTGCGGATGGAAAACGCAGTAAAGTGCAGGATTGTCAATGTTAGCTTTTAATTTAACAATGTATTGTAAGCTACGTTTTATTTTAAGTAGATCGAGAGGCGGTTCGTTGGCCTCAACACACAAAATATCTATAGGAGAGGTTCGGAAAGCTCCTGTGTACAGTCGAAGTCCTTGATGGTGAATTGCATCGAGGACTTTAATATAGGATGTTCTTGCAGCACCATATACTATACAGCCGTAGTCTAGTTTAGACCGGATTAGAGTGCAGCACAATATACTATACAGCCGTAGTCTAGTTTAGACCAGATTAGAGAGCGATACAGATGTACAATGTAGAAGAGTATTTTTATCTGCTCCTCATTTTGTCGTATCTGCCCCAACTCTCTATTTTGTATTCCTTATAGTAATTATGAAATTGATCACTGTTCGATATCTTCACCTTTCATAATCGTAATTATGAAGGCCTTGCCCGTGCCTGAATAGTCTTGATATGTCAGCGTCTGTTACATATACCTGAACAATTCAGTAATCGTTACTTGGCACATTCAGTCTCGCAGAAAAAATCAGTCCCCTTTACCCGACAAAATCATTCTCTGGCTCCAAACAAATTCAGCATCTATTACCTGAACAGTTCCCTGCTACATAAACAATTCATCCTCTGTTACCTGACAAATTCAGTCTATGTTATCTAAAGAATTCAGTCTATGATACTACCAGAAAAATGCAATCTCGTTACCTGAATAACTCAGCCTCTGATTCAGTTTCTGTTACCTGAAAACTTGAGCTTACGTTACTAACAAATCAGCCCCTGTTACTTAAACAAATCAACTTCTTAACCTTACAAATTCATCCTTGTTTACCTGATCAATGCAGCCCCTGTTACATACACCAAATTTCCTCTGGAAATACTATTACAGTGTATCACAAATTCAATTTCTACCAGAAGAAACAGAAGCCTTTTCACTGACAGTGCAATTTCCTTATAAAACCTTGCAAGTTCCATCTCCTGTTCCAAATACGCAACATTGGACGCAAGATGTTAATATTAGTATGTACCTTTGTGTTACCACGCTTAGACTATGGAAAAACTCTCTTCTGCGGACTAGCTCAAACAGATCAGAGTAAGCTCCAGATGATTCGAAACTTAGCAGCTCGATTTGTAACCCGTGCAAGAAAGCACGATCTGATATCACTGGTCACCGCTGCGGTGGTCTAGAAGTAGAGCGTTCGCCACGCATGCGGATGTTCGGGGTTCGAATCCTGGCCGCGACAGACCTAAGTCATTAAAACAGGTAGTGACAGTTCCATCGCCAAACACTCGGCATCAGGTGTGAATGTTAAGGGTCCTCAGAGGTGACTTTAAACAAGAGGCCCATGGGCCTAGAATCGCTCTTCTGATACATTGTAGAACAGGAAAAAATTCTCACTAAACAAGATTCATCAATTAACAAGGTTTTAAAGACCTATCACATGAAGGCCACAGTGACCTACTTTTTGGTCGACACACTCCAAAGACTCAAGATGCATCAACTGACAAAGTTTGATAATTGAAGTCAAATAGTATCTGAAATATTCAGATATAAACGTCAAATTCCAAAAGTAGGTCACAGTGACCTACGTTTTGGTCGACACACTCTGAAGACTCAAGACCCATCAACTGACAAAGTTTGATGATTGTAAGTCAAATAGCATCAGACATATTCAGATATAAACGTCAAATTCCAAAAGTAGGTCATAGTGACCTACTTTTGGTTAGCTGCAATAATGTAGCCCTCTCTGATCTTTTGGGGGTGGGGGGTGGGGGGAGGGCTACAACTCCTTAGGATCTCCGTAATGGTACAAATGCGGGAGTGATTCACTCCCGCAACATTTGCGCTCATTCTAAACATTTCCTGACTTTCTTTACGTAAATAAAATGATATTCTATGTTTCTTAGTCAATATATAAATTTACAACCTGCAACTTAAGATTTGTGAGGCTCTTTTCTACCGTTTTCAACAATTTCGATAAATTCCAATTTCTCCATTCATATTTGTGCTCCATGTTTGATGTACTGAAGTTTCAACTTCCGATTGTCAAGTCATTTGCATATGCCATATAAGGTAGTATTTACATCAATGGACAAGTATGGAGGCGAAAGCTATTTCGTTGGTATTGAAAAGGTTTGAATTTAATATCAAGTTAAAAACCGAACAGCAGAGTGTAAATTCTTTCTGCAACAATATGATTTTCCTTTCTTTGTCGAAGTGGCTCGAGTAACTACATTTTCGCGCTGATTGTCAATGTTAAGGTTTTTCATTAGATCCACCTACGAGATCTCGCGATAACAAGCATGGCGGAGCAGACGAAGAATTTTGCATGCTGTACATTATATTTAATGAAAAACACCTTTATTAGACATGCCCGAGCACAAAGTTGGTACTCCTTTTGGTGTAAACATCATTTGGGACTAATACACAGAGTTTATTATCGGTTATTCATAAAATTATTTTGCACCATTACGGAGATCCTATAAAATTGTAGCCCTATCCAGAAAACGTCAGAATAAAAAAAATTGGATAGGGCTACATTATTGCAGCTAACTTTTGGTCAACAAACTATGAAGACTCAAGATGCATCAACTGACAAAGTTGGATGATCCTAACTTTCATAGTGTCCAAAGTATGTATCTAAAATTGAAAATTTGAAATTTGAATGTCTGCAAAATTCAAAAAGTAGGTAAGTGACCTACTTTTTAAAAAAATATATAAATATGTTTCGAGGCCTCTAGACGCATTAACTTACAAGGTTTTATGATTCTAAACCTCTCGGTATCTGAAATACATATGTAACAACCTAAAATGTATTCATAAATGATTAGCCATAAAATTTAGAAAGTAGGTCATGGTGACATACTTTTCACATGACGCACTTCAAAGTCCCATGATCCATCAACTGATAACTTTTGATGATCATAGGCTCAAAAGTCTCCAAGATATGCATCAAAATCCATTTAATAATAATTACCTGCGAAATTCAAAAAGTAGGTCACCATGACCTACTTTTGAGACAACATGATATTAGGTCCTAAGATGTATCAACTGACAAAATTTGATGATCCTAGTCTTTATACTAAGCAAAATATCAAAGTTTTAACAAAACAAAATTTAAGATCAACTTTGCAGTGACTTTGAGACCACACCCTTTGCCCCAGGATGGTGCCTTGAACAATTTTTTTTATCTACAACCTATCCTCATCCTTATGCATAAGTTTGGTGATAATTTGCCCAGTGGTTCTTGAGAAGATTTTTTAGCAACCACTACTTTTGTTTGCATTTTCCTAATTATCTCCCCTTCTTAAAGGGTCACAATTCTAGTTTTAGTACAAATAAATGCCCTTGGGGCAAGGATACCCTGCGACAAATTTGACAAAAATTGGCCAAGGGGTTCTTGAGATATAGCCCTTTTTCCAAAAAGTTGACGCACACCGCACGCCAAACATATTGCCATATGATTAGCTCTTTGAGCCCTCGGCTCAGAAGAGCGAAAAAACCGATGTCCCGTTTCACAGTAGGTGTGGCACGCTAAAGAACTCTGACTGTTTAATGGCTGTAAGCGCCGAGCATACATGTACATCTATGCCTAAATTTGAAGCCCTTCACCGATATTAGTGACGTCTCCATATGAATGAAAAATTCTCGAGTGGGACGTTAAACACGATACAATCAATAATTATATCACCGGTACTAGTATTTCTGTGGATTCACGTAATCAATACATGGTGCGTTACGGACTCGCACCGGCCTACATGAAAGACATCATCACTGTGCATCAACCGAATCTATCTCTGCGCTCTAATGACTCTTAAACATTAGTACAATGCAAGACTCATGTCCGTATAAATACTTCTGGGGATAGACGTCTCGACATCCATGTAGTTACCGCTATCCTATGGAACAGCTTACCTATGGACCTTCGTTTGAGTGAAATTGTCAAATGCTACTAGGAAAATCTCAAAACTATTCTTTTCAGAAAAGCTTATGCGCATGTTTTAGGAAATTCTTCTTTCCTACAAGTTATGCAAGTCAATTTGAACCATTATAATTGCTCACAGAAAATCCTATATTGTTTCAGTTGTCTTTTCTTTAGTTTGGGTCTACATATCTAGATGAATGTATCGTCCTTCTTTTCATCGCTGTGTCACATGTCCTCGTGTTTTTACTATCATTTGTTAAAACTTCATATAACTGTTAATTTTACAAACAATTCACTATCAGTTACCTGAACAATTCACTATCAGTTACCTGAACAAATCAGTTACCTGAACAATTCACTATCAGTTACCTGAACAATTCACCGTTACCTGAACAATTCACTCTGTTACCTGACAGTCTATGGCAGTCTCTGTTGTTACCTGAACAATTCACTCTCTGTTACCTGAACAATTCAGTGTTACCTGAACAATTCATTCTCTGTTACCTTAACAATTCAGTCTATCTTTCCTGAACAATTCACTATCAGTTACCTGAACAATTCACCGTTACCTGAACAATTCACTCTGTTACCTGGCAGTCTATGGCAGTCTCTGTTGTTACCTGAACAATTCACTCTCTGTTACCTGAACAATTCAGTGTTACCTGAACAATTCACTATCAGTTACCTGAACAATTCACAGTTACCTGAACAATTCACTATCAGTTACCTGAACAATTCACCGTTACCTGAACAATTCACTCTGTTACCTGACAGTCTATGGCAGTCTCTGTTGTTACCTGAACAATTCACTCTCTGTTACCTGAACAATTCAGTGTTACCTGAACAATTCACTCTCTGTTACCTTAACAATTCAGTCTATCTTTCCTGAACAATTCACTATCAGTTACCTGAACAATTCATTCTCTGTTACCAGACAGTCTATGGCACCTGACAAATTTAGTCTGTGTTACCTGACAAATTCAGTTTCTGTTACCTTAAAATACAGTCTTTATTACCTGATAAATTCAACTTGGCGTGAAACACCTGATATATGACAGGTATGTGTTGTTAATATATTTCCTATAGCTGTATGGAAGATATTTGATGTCAGCAAAACATCTTAATTAAGTAATTAGATATCAATATAAATATTTATAATAGCATAGCTTGAAATAGACCGCAGAAAGAATTATCAATTATATAATCTTATTTCGTTTTCGAAGCCGACGCCGTGTCAAACCTAAGACGTTTAAAACATGTTGTGAGAAAGGCACAGTACCTTAAAAACAGATTCCGTGTTACGTGAGACGTTGGCACGTTCAGAGCTACAACCCTGAACATCATACATACATGTGCACATGTAGATCACAATTTGTGGCACTTCACCCACGGCTGGTAACGTCTCTACATGTCAAAATTCTTGAATGGGATGCAAAACCCCATACAAAGTGAATATACTAGTAAACAATGGAGAAACCCGAAATCCTCTTTCTGTACGGGTAAAATTTTCAAATCTATACATACATCTGTAACTAAACGCACTTATTATCACAAGACCTGGACTAAGATATAGTCAGTAATGTTTGCCCTTTATAGTCATATCAAAATGTAGATTACTTAGTTCTACACAGTCAGCACACAGAACATTGGTTGCGGGACGAGAAACATGTAACATTGAATCGAATTAATGTTATAATGATAAGCATGGTTGAATGTTTACTCTCAGATGGTATCCCTTTCTGTCCATAATTTGTCTACAGATCCAGGAAATTTTCAAAGGGGGTTGCACTCCAGATTTCTATCTTTCTGTCCAAAAGAGGAGGGGGTTGAAGACCCTGAAATTGCAAAAAGTGACCTTTTATGTTGAAAATTGTTTAATCAAGTGGTCGGAGGGGGTTGCAACATCAATAACCCTCAACTAGATCCGCCACTTCTCTCCCATTGAATTTGATCACACCTTGAAAATTTAAATGAGCTATCACATGCCACGCTCTGTGGTAATAAATACACGTGTATTTGTTGTAATATAAGATACAATGAACCAAACACCAGTAGTCAGTTCATCCCACAAAACATTGAAACTATTGTCGTTATGGAATTACTGTAATCTAAACACTTGATAATTATACAAAACATGTTCAATTTGTTGTCCTATATTTAGTAAATGATATTTGCAAACAAACATTTCTGTATTCCCAAGCTTTATCAAAAACAAATTATTATTGGGAGGGGTAAGATCCATCTAGTTTACTGAACTTGGAAGAGAGTTGTGTGTGCTCGAGAAATATAACCTGTATCAGCTTTACTGACATCAGTTACAAGAGTTATTGCTCTTGTAATGTTCCCTGAAAGCCATCCATGTTGAAGATTTATTTTTTTTTTGATTGTTGTTGTTTTGTGTGCTACGAGGATATCTTCTTGTAATGTTCCCTGAAAGCTATCCATGTTGAAGATTTATTTTTAATGATTGTTGTTGTTTTGTGTGTTACGAGGATATCTTTATTGTTAACATTACTATCAGAACGTATATATAATGATATCTACATGTAAAAAATCGATGAACACTACATATATATGATAGGGATTTACATACAATGGAAGCTTATTTCAATTGTATAATATTCGAAGCCATATAGACAGATATTAACTTCATTTATGACTACAATCTATACGCATTCCCCGTTCTAATATTTGGGTTTCAAATTCTTAGATATTAAGACATATGATATGTAGATATGTTTACATTTTCATCAATATATATAGATAAGCATAGGGTTTCATCAATGAAAGATGAAGATAACGAATAGTAATCAATCCCATAACTCCTATAAGGAATACAAACTAAAACGTTGGGCAAACACGGACCCTCCAACATACTAGAGGTGGAATTAGGTGCCTATGAGGAGTACGCATCCCTCATCGACCGGTCACACCCTCCGTGAGCCCCATGTCTTGATGAGAAAGAATACGTAAATGTTTCATCAGGAAATAATTGCATTATGTAAAATATTTGTGTTATAGACCTTTGTCTTGACATTTTACTATCATATTCTGTATGCGTTTTTTTTTTGGGGGGGGGGGGTATATCGGGCCTTTGTGTTACATGTACTATATGAATTACGACCAAAATCGTTTGATATACAAGCATCATGTTTCATTTTATTTTTTAAGGAACATGGGCGATAAAGAAGTATTATTTAAAAAAAAAATGAAATACAAAGTATCAGATGAGTACTAAATCAGTTTGGAACACTAGAACAAACTTCCATCTTCATTAAAAGCAAGTTTTATGATTGACAAGATTGTCGATATATATTCTTATAGGAGTTATGGGATTGATCACTGTTCGTTATATTTACCCTTCATTCATATTCGGTACAGTTGTAAATACATGTAGGTAATGAAAATGTGTCATTCTGATTTTCATATATATATATATATATATATATATATATATATATATATATATATGTATAAGTATCTTTTTGCTTTAAATATTTCTACAAAGTGTTTAGAGTTACATATATATATATATATTTAAAAAATATGAAAAGAAAACACAGAAATCCTCCGTAAAGCTTTAGCGCTTTCATTACATCTTCAGAAGCTTTACAAAAATGTAAGCCATATAGACAGATATTAACTTCATTTATGACTACAATCTATACGCATTCCCCGTTCTAATTTTGGGGTTTCAAATTCTTAGAGATATATATATATATATATATATATATATATATATATATATATATATATATATATATATATATATAATGTACACTGTGTGAAATAAAAGTTGGATTGTTGTTCAACCTTTATTTTGTTTTAAATATTGTGAGGCTAATTATAAACATTTTAAAATTTATTTATTAAAATATATTTTATTATTATATTTTCTGTTGTAACCAATTTCTAATCTTTTTACGCAGAGTATCTAACAAAGACTTTCCAAATCTTAAAGTAATTTCAAATCGTGTAAAATCAATTTCGATCACGAAGAATATATACCTGAAATTTAAGAATCTTAAAAGTTGAAAGAAAGTTGCAGGGATAGTGCGTGTCTAGCTGCTGTGATGAGGGTTCTTTTATATCCAATGCAGCTCCTACGCAATGTTTCATCTCAACGACACTGCTTTACAATTAGGAGGATTCCCGGAGAGGATCACTTTTGACTTACTGCTAGGTTTGAATCACGGCTGGAAAAACTACAGGAACGTATGCGGTAGAAAATCTACAAATTGAATCTTGACAACATTAAAAAGACAATAATCCTGGGATTTAAGACGAACATGTTATTTTTCCACGATACGATGACTCTGTTCAGCACCACTAGCCTTCTGACGAATTCTTTGTTCAGAAAACACAAATATCACGCCTGAAATGTTACCATACTTACATATTTCGTATTGTGTTCCCATACTATGAATGGTTTTGAATAAAATGTTCTGTTAAAAATTGAATCCAATTGAAATGTTTAAGTCTATTAAGTTACCTTGGTGTTTAGCTTGAAATCGTTCTGTTAATCTATATGACTTTGTCCACACACCGTGGTTATTTATAAGTACATGTGTACTGATCAGGGTAAGAACAACATTCTAAAAAGTGAGTATAATAACAGATTAATTAAAGTGCTGTATAAATTTTCAAGATTCAACTTTGCTACAAAACAAATCACCCACTTTTGAAATACTTCAAACCCGTCAGAGTGCGAAACCTTTTCTTAACAGATACAAACAATGGCTAAAAAAGAATGATCGTCATCAGAAATTGAATTTTATTCAAAACTTTAAAAAATGCAATAAAATAAAGAGGACTTTATTATAGAGTATGAAATATGCTGCAGAATAATTAACTCCTGATCATTAAAAGTTCATCATGACCAATTATCGGATTCGACGTTCACATTCCAGGTTTTCTAATCATCATACGGTATTGTATATTTAACGATTGCTTGTCAAAAGGATTTCTTTTCACTTCTCCGTTTCAAAACTTACTTTATCTGAACACGTGATTAACAGGCGTGAGCTTCCCTGTGTAGTATAAGAGGCACCAGAGGTCATATTCTCGCTAGGTAGATTGTTCTTTGTCTTTCACAAAACATATACCCAAGAGTATCCGAATACATTTATGAATTTTACAGAAGACACCCGGGAGTAAGCACAATATACCTTTTACAATACACACCCGAGAATGTCGAATCCATTAAACATGGCATATATTACGTCTTTTACAGAACACGTACCTGGGGGTATAAGAGTATCCAATCATTAAATACAATACATATTGTATCATTTACAAAACATACCCGAGAGTATTGAATTCATTAAACACAATACATAATATGTCTTTTACAAAACATATACACTGTACATTGTACCCATGTTAATGTTTTTACTGTAATATGTTTAGATAAAATATAGTTAAAATTGTTCCCCCGAGTCCCCTCCGGTTATAGACCTAAGGAGAATGTTACGATTTACAAAAAGGATTTGTTTTAATATAAATCAACATACGTGTTTTACCGTATACACATTGGTTTTACCGTGTACACATTGGTTTTACTGTATACACACTGGTTTTACTGTATACACACTGGTTTTACTGTATACACATTGGTTTTACTGTATACACATTGGTTTTACTGTATACACACTGGTTTTACTGTATACCCATTGGTTTTACTGTATACCCATTGGTTTTACTGTATACACATTGGTTTTACTGTATACACATTGGTTTTACTGTATACACACTGGTTTTACTGTATACACACTGGTTTCCAAAATCGAACACGTATTAAATGCTGAATATTTCAACTTTATCCTATAGGAAGGTGACTTGGTATACGAATCCCCAGAGTTGATTAACTTGGAATGGCTGCATTTGTCGAACAAGATGTGTAGAGAATCAGATATTAAGAAACCAAGTTCCTGCAATACAACATAGAAATTTCATTCAATGATTTTACTGGTGACATCATAAGATGCAATAAGGTGCATTCATGATCAATGAAAAAAAAAGTTTATATAAGATATTCTATCTAAATGGATAATAACTATCTCTCTGGTTGTAATTTAGGAAGTATCTTGATCAACTTAAGGTGAATCATGGAAACAAATACATGCATGTCATTCAGTGTCAGACAAAAAGAAAATTTAACCACGTCCTTCTTGATGATGCCGATGATTTAGTTATATATCATGATATTGATGGAATATGATGTAAGTTCTAATATGCGGGTCAGACACATACACCACTACACAGTCGTGAGGTAAGAAAGCGGACTACAATGAACAGTCGCAGGAGTGATCAGCTCGTTTTTCTTTTCGGTAGATGGAGGAAACTCTGTAAAAGGATTGAACCCAATTCAAAGTACTGGACGCAGTAGGCTAGTATGTAGTTGGGGTGTTAGGAACCGCAAGGCCCTGGTTCGATCCCAGTACCGCATCAAGCCTAGACGTTTAACATTGGTAGTCACTGTCCCATGCCCGACATTAGAAGTGATTGATTGATTGATGTTTTCCGCCACACTCAACAATTTTTCAGTTTTCTGGTGGCGCCCAGTTTATATTGGTGGAAGAGAGAATCCAGATACAATGTACCTGGGAAGAGACCACCGACCTTCCGAAAGTAAACTGGAAACTTTCTCACTTGCCGGCGCAAGCGGGATTCGAACCCGTGCCGACAGAGGTGAGAGGCCGTGAGATTTTGAGCGCGATGCTCTAACCACTGTACGTTTTCTAACCATTTCATCGTTGTCATTCTTTAAGATGAAAAATGTGTCTTTTAGGCAAAGGCGTAGTTAGTAAAGTAAAATTTATAGCGTTCAAATTAAAATTAGCAAATATCTGACAGAGTTTATCTATGAAATATGAATTCATTATGCAGATTTAGATTTCTTAAATATACATGTACAGTGAAAACTGAGTGTTTGTAGGATGTGAATAATCACCGATGTTCCGACGAGATTTATTTGAGATTGTTTTGGTACATTGATGAGATACCATAAATTATCCGCTTTTATTTCGCGCCTCTCTTAGTACGCACGATATCCTTAGTTAAAGACTATAATGTTACTTCTGCAATAAACTGAAAATGAGGCACTGTCACAGAAAAATTTCCGACCATGGTACGGCACAGCCATTAAGTAATCAAAATTCTCTCAAGCATTCCAACGGGAAACGGCAACTACGACCAATTTTAAAACTGCCATGTGTTGTCATTGAGGAGACAAATTTACTATGAATATATTAACCAAGATAACTAATTAGGCCATAATGTCGGTAATTGCATTGTCGATATTTCAGCGGAATCTCAAACACAAGGCT
Organism: Ostrea edulis; assembly: GCF_947568905.1. Lineage (NCBI taxonomy): Eukaryota > Metazoa > Mollusca > Bivalvia > Ostreida > Ostreidae > Ostrea > Ostrea edulis. The sequence continues at coordinate 31,952,863 of NC_079169.1, forward strand.
TAATAACAATACATCAGAACATATCCCGATTCAAACGGCTCCGGACACAACGTTTTGAATTTGAATTGAAAAATGTGAATTATTTTAAATTTTTATATTTTGCATATGATATATCATGTATATTTATAATTCGCTTTTCAATTTACTATGCAAATTTAGACAAGAAAAAGAGGTAAGCATATATAAGATGATTAAATTGACAACCCCCTTATTAAGAAAAAATGTTGAGAAAAATGACATTTAGTAGGAATGAAATGATTGATCGTTTATTAATTTATTCATCATTTGTTGAATTTAACATACAGATAACCATTAAAATAAATCGAGTGCCAGATGTGTAATACGCTCTACGAATACAACAGCTGGGTTATTTTAATTAAGGAGGACTTTAATATAATTATGTAAACGTCTAAAATTGACTCCGAAATCGATGCTAGTCACTGTTCCGAAATATACCCATGTACAATGTACAGCCAACTACCAAACGTTTATAGACAAATGGCGGACGTCAATGTCTAAACGTCAACGTAATACGGATTTTCAATGGCTATGAAATTACAAAGAGAATAAATCTTACCTCAGTATTTTGTTATATATCCCTTTGATCTGATCATTTTCAACATTCTGGAAGGTAGGGATCGATAGAGGTTCCGTATGTAAGTAACGGGTATGTTAATCCAGATGTCATTTATATTTCTCTCCAAGTCAGTGACATTGTTTATATTAGAAAGTCTGCGTTTAAGTTTATTTTTCAACAAAAACCTTGTGCACCATGTATAGCTTATGACGTGCGTGAAAAGGTTTTCACAAAAAACAAACAAAACTTTTCATCCTCAATAAGAATTAATTATTCGGTGTATCATGTTTGACATTAATTTGGATTATGAAAAATGGCTTAATGTTTGACTTCAAGTTGAATTTTAAAAATGATATATCTACATGTAACTACTCACTTCTAATAGAAATATTCGCGTTACGGTAGTACGAAAAGTTAAGATAACGAATAGTGATTAATCTTATAAATCTCATAGAGAATACAAAATTACGAACAGGAAATGCCAAAGAGGAGTAAGCATCCACTGTTGATCAGTCACATCCGCCGTGAGCCTACCTTATTAGGTAAACAGAGTAATATGTAGTCAAAATTAGTATGTAGAGAAAGGCCTAACAAATGGGATAAAACACGTCTAACAGCATTCGACCTACATGTAAAATCATTACTCATTTTCAAATAAGATGAAAGGTGAAGATAACGAACAATAATCAACCTCACTCCTACAAGCAATACAAAATAGATAGTTGGACAAACACGGACCCCCGGATACACAAGATGGGTGATCAGGTGCCTAGCAGGTGTAAGCATCCCCTGTCGACCGGGCACACCCACCGTGAGCCCTATATCTTGATCAGGTAAACCAATCGGTATGAAACACGTCAGACAGCATTTGACCCAATGATAGGTTGTATTGGCAAACTAGATCGTTATGACGACCATAGAATTTGTGATATGCTGATTTTGAACGAGAATGTTGAAGCCCCTGTACCATCAACTTGTTTATCAGTAGCTTGTCTCGATTTAAATACTGACCATACGTTATCACAATGCAAAATGCTGACTTTAAACGAAACCCGTTATTTGTTAGTAGCTTCCCTTACTTTAAAAATTGATAATATGCAGAACATGCTCTCGCGTATCGAATCATTTGAGAGACATTAACACAACATACAATAAAAGATATGGGGTATTGACAATGAAGAAACTGAAGTCATCCCCTTTAGCTGTTAGTTTGCCGTTAACATCTACAGTGTATGTTCAATATATAAAATATCACATTATGAATTAATCAGATATGGACCACTCTGCTATATATTATATTTCGAGTTTAATGGATATATGAATGAAAATTGTTAATAGTAAGAAACCATAGTCCATATGTCTACATGTTCTGTTGAAGGCCACAAGAATTTTTCTTCTCATGTACTCCCGTGGGGATCCGGGTTAGAATAGGTCCTCAGTACCCCTTGCTTGTCGTAAAAAGCGAATACATGGGACGGTCCTTCGGATGAGACAGCAAAAACCGAGGTCCCGTGCCACAGCAGATGTGGCACGATAAAGATCTCTCCCTGCTCAAAGGCCATAAGCGCCGAGCATAGGCCTAAATTTTGCAGCCCTTCACCGGCAGTGGTGACGTCTCCATATGAGTGAAATATTCTCGAGAGGGACTTTAACAGCATTCAATCAATCAATAAATTTTCTCATGTAGAAGCTTTTAAATAAATTATGCCTCGTAAGAATATAAAAACAGGCCGTTTACTAATATATTAGTCTTGCATGGATTTGAAATAAAGATTAAAATCTTTTTCTGAACAGACAGGAGAGGTCGGTTGATTGCATCATCCTAATTTCAACATGAAATCTGTAATGTATCAAAAATGAAAGCTTTGCTGTCATCAAAGGAAAAATCCACAATAATACAAATGGCTATTGTCTTTGTTTCAATTATGAATGTAAAACGGTGTGCAGTCTAAAGCATCCAACATAAAATGAAAGATATTGATAGCGTTTTCAATTTACTTTTACTTATTTCAAACATAAACAATTCACCCCTTGCTTGTCGTAAGAGCGATTAAATGAGGTGGTCTTCCGGATGATACCGCAAAATCCGAAGCCCCGTGTCACAGCGGGTGTGGCACAAAAAAGATTCCTCACGGCTTAAAGGCCGTAAACCCTATAAAATAATATTTATAAAACTTTCGTTCATGATGGAAATGCCAATTGCTGACTTCCTGAGGATTTTTTCTCCAAAAGCTAAACTTGTAGATTGTTCACAATGTATTCCCGATTGTTTACTCATTTAAATACTCGTTATCAACACTACTAAAATGCAATAGATTTTTTTTTCATGCAGTCCCGTGAGGATTCCTGTTAGAATAGGTCTTCAGTACCCCTTGCTTGTCGTAGAAGGCGACTAAATGGGGCGGTCCTTCGGATGAGACCCCAAAAACCGAGGTCCTGTGTCACAGCATGTGTGGCAAGATAAAGATCCCTCCCTCCTCAAAGGTCATAAGCGCCGAGCATAGGCCTAAATTTTGCAGCCCTTCACCGGCAGTGGTGACGTCTCCATATGAGTGATATATTCTCGAGAGGGACGTTAAACAATATTCAATCAATCAATCAATCTTTTTCATGCAAGGTAACTTGTGTTGCTAGCTTTTATTATTCATTTTGCTCGCACAGTTTCGGAGTAAGCAAATATTAAACCTTATTTATAGCCTTTTTATGATTTTGATATTTACCGTGTCAGGAAAACGTCAGAACCAGTGCCATTACGTAAACTGGAAATTTCGCTACGTCCAGCTGGAGGCGGCATTCTCGGGCCGATTTTAAATACCTGCGAACCGAATTCAATGTTTCACTCACAAATAATCAATAAAATGATGCTTCTTGTACGTTCTAATATCAATTTTAGTGACCCAATTTTATGGGTTCTTTCATCACATAAACAGTCTCTTGAAAACATTTTCACAAACTGTCGAGCTTTGTTTTGATTTCGTGCATTTTGAAATCTCGCCAGACTTTAGGGTGTTTCCCAGCGCACATCTAACAAGAGCAACGCCAACGTGGCATAATACGCCCGTAGATTTTGCTCAAGGAATTAGTGGGATTCACATTTTAGTGAAGTTAACACTGTCCTCTGTGAGCTAATTCATTATTATGCTTGTAGAAATGGATATCAAGATATAAAGAGGGATAGCCTTAGAATGCGCTACTTCATAAATATGCTAACGGTTCGGTTTGTATCCTGCCCACAAGGTTTTCCTAATAAGTGATACTACGACCTTGACCTTTGACCTTGAAAAACAATAGGCACCTTTCCCTCATCATGATGATCAAATATACCAAGTTATAATATCCTGGAGCTTACGGTTCGGTTTGTATCCTGCCCACAAGGTTTTCCTAATAAGTGATACTACGACTTTGACCTTGGAAAACAATAGGCATCTTCCTCTCATCATGGTGATCAAATATATATCTTGGAACTGCATATATATATATATATATATATATATATATATATATATATATATATATATATATATAAAAATAAAAGAAGAAAGTGTAGTTGTTCTGGCCACCCCAGAAGCTGTTTCAACAAAGCAGTGGCGATTTATTATTTTGGAAGCAAGAAAACACATCTGCATGGTTGCCTATGATGAAGCCCATTGCAAATATGAATGGTAAATACCACTCCTAACACACACCCTCCAGCCGAAAGAGGGGGATTCATTACTTGTCATATAACAGCACATCAAATAAATTGTGATATGCATTCATCAATATATGATACTCTGTTTGATATAAACTGGGATATCAAATCAACATTGTCACAGAATCTCTATACCATGCTTTGTCTAAATGAACTAAAAAATCAATTTCGAATGTGTAATGGAATGAGAATCATGCTAGCTATCATTAGTATAGTAGTACAAAAATATTTCAATAAATTTTGGGAGATAATCAGACATACAAAGTAATTTGTAAAATTCTGGGGATTGGACTTCAGAGACGAGTATTGCAAGATTGGTTTGCTTCAGAGCATTATTGAGGACCCAGTTCTTATTCTTTCTGTCACAAAAGAAGTAAAGAGAGACATTGACAGAGTACTGGGACTTTCCAGTAATACTGTAGTGCTTGCTACTTTGCCTGACAGGTAAAATATCTATCACACATACATTTGTACAGAGACACATATACATACATACACTTTGAAGGAATTCCCTCGACTTCCGGCGATATTCGAGTCGCGCGACTCGTTCGCTATGACAGCGAAAATTCGGTTGACAACAATTGTCTGCTTTTGTTATTAAATTTTGGAGTGATATTTTCTTTTAAACGATATTATTAAGTATAAGAAGCATCGATTTATTGATTAGTTATGAGTTTAACATTGAATTCGGCTCGCAAGTATTTAAAATCGGCCCAAGAATGGCGCCTCCTGCTGGAGGCGGCGAAATTTCCGGTTCTTACGTTTTCCTGGCACGGTAAATATCAAATTCATATAAAGTCAGGAAAACGTCAGATATTTCAGACTAGTAAATTGTAAACACTGATTTGAAATGAAGAGTTAACTTCTGTGTTAAAGTTAACCGTGTGATTAACTGTTTTTCAAAAGCGAGTTTGCGTTAACGTTGTGTAAACTTTAATCCACCTCCAGTACCTGTGTTAAATGTTAACGCAGTGGTTAACACACTGATTAAATATGGCCGCTCAGTTATCTCTGCGTCCACCTCAGACAAAGAACAGGCGATTCAGGGCATCAGCTGACCCACTACAGGATTGGTCTGGTGAAGTATTAAGAAAGCGCTACCGTTTTAGTCGAGTAGGGGTCGAATTTTTTTCGACTTGGAGAGGTCAACCAAGCGAAGCCATGCCCTGACCGTAGTGCAACAAATTCTAATTGCCCTGAGATTCTATGCCAGGGGTAGTTTCTTACAAGTAATTTGGGACACATTAGGTACGTTTATATTACTTTGCAAAACTTTAGAAATATACATTGAAATCAAACCATTTGGCGTGGTTTTCGTTACGTGGGAATCGGAAACTTGTGTCGTGTTAAATAAGTATGATTAAATGATTTGAATACAAAACCTTCAATATTGGTACCTTTGATACACTGTAGGATTTGAAAAGCAGAGTCTGTAAGGCTGTGTAAGATGTCACTGATGCCCTTGTCAATCGGACAGGACGGTTCATAACATGGCCAAGAAAAAGCATAGGTAGAGCATCAATGAAGACCGGCTTTTACCAGCAGACCGGCTTTCCTAATGTCATCGGCTGTATCGATGGAACCCATGTAAGATTAATGTGCCTACCTCAAAAACGCCTATGTTAATAGGAAGGGGTTCCACAGCATAAGCGTGCAAGCAGTCTGCGATCATGGTGGTAAATGTTTAGCCTTGACCTTAGGAACCCTTGCATCATTTAAAATGTTACGGGAGTAGATAAGCAATGGCAAATAAAACTTCAAATTACTCGCCCTTGATTACAGGTGGCGCACGATCCGTTAACGTCCAAGGCGTTTCTAACCTCAAGTTTAAGAGAGCGTCGGGAGAACATGTTTAGATTAGAAAGTTGTTGAATATTTAGTAACGATGGCGGATTACGGTTCGTAGGACCTCACTGCGCTTAGAGACGAACTTAGAAAACGCATTGCAAGACTCTGGGCGAAAAGGAAAGCACGTTGAGAGTTTCAGCTGTAACCGAATTTTCTCTGTCATATCGATTAAATAAAGACATTCAATACACATTGAACGTTTTTCATTATAAACTACTTCGTGGTGAAGTTTACATACTTAAACAGTAGTTTAGATCGAATATATAATATACAATACATCATAATTCTTTATAAGTTGTTGAATTGCATATGTTGTAAACAATAAGATGCGCCCCCCCCCCCCCCCCCCTCTCTCTCTCTCTCGATCGAGGATTAAGAATATCAATTATAAATATATCCATATATATCTGAAATTCTATTATTAAGCTGTTAAAATGTGTAGTAATAGTGAATGTATATGTTAACTTCTCTTTATGAAATAAAATTCACGATAGAGAAGGCACATGTATACAGTCCACATGATATATCATACCACATTAAACAGTTTATTTGCATGTTTTAACTTATATCACTTACGTGATGACGTCACGATAGGTAAACAGTTTACGATTAACTTTTTTATTAGTCCATAGGGCAAGCGAGAGCATAATAATTGGCAGGTCAAATAAATTTTACTACCCCATATGCTAGCTGTACAATAATGATTCAAAATTTCGAGTTTCCACATTTTAATTGAATATTACAATTTGGATTGCAAGTTTAAAGTGTTGAAATTAATTTACAATCCAGTCATCAAAAACGAAAACAAGACCTAAGAATATTCACTGCCTTACAGTTACAGTCTGATTATAGACACCCCTCCATTACAGTCGTGTCGTCGTACCGAGTGACGGCGGAGGGGGTAGGGGGGTGCTATTAGCAATCGCGTTCATTCATATTTTGACGACCTTGGTTAACTCTAAAATTAATTTTCAAATGACATCTGAAATGTATATTTGTACCATACTTGGTTTATATATTGAGGACTCAAATTTCCCCTGTTCGATTATAGATCTAGTCTAGAAAGGGGGGGGGGGGGGGGGGTCATAGAATTATAAGATCATTGATGACTGTATCACTAAGGATAAATAAAATTTCAGCAAAAAAAATTAATGCAGAATATTACAATCTACAGAGTAAATGTTTAATCCCCCGTAAATACTATCTGCAACAAAGTCGTCATCTGATATCTGTGAAGTCGGACTGAACTGAAGACTGAAGTTTATAGCGCACGACGCTGAGTGGAACTTAAAACGATCGTTGTCGCTGTCACATTTGATGACAATGAACCAATTGATTTTTTTAAAAGCTTCATATCTCGGGAATTCTACCCCCGCTCCCTGTTTGCACAACAAAAACCTTACACTCTCTTATAAATCTTATGTGCACCGGAAGTCAACAAGGACGTAAACGAGTCTTGCGCCACCTATGTTTGAAATAGGGGAAACAACTGACAAATATTCGCAATTGTTATGCGAAGAACCAATTCATCGTTCAAATGCTATCCGTGGACACAAGCGTTGTTAACATCATAATAAAATCCTAGAAACAATGCAAATCACTAGAAATGTCCTAACAGGGTTAATATTCCCGCAGATCAAATTGGATGGGGTGGCAAATATTGAATCTGTGCTCACTGAAGAATAATTGGTATCGGTATTCAAGAGATACTACTGATTACTCCATTTACCTGATCGGGATATAGGGCTCACGGCAGGTGAGACCGGTCGACAGGATATATTTACTCCTCGTAGGCACCCTATCTCACCTCTGGTACATGTATATCCAGGGGTTCGTGTTTGCTCAACTCCTTATTTTTGTATTCCTATACTATAGGAGTTTTCAGATTGATCACTGTTCATTATCTTCACCTTTGATACTATGGAAAATAACATGGCATCCCCTTCAAAATGGAAAAATGTGCATAACTTTGAATAAAAGGCGAAGATCACGAACAGTAACCAATCTCATAAGCAATACAAAATAGATTGTTGGGCAAACACGGACCCCTTTGAATGTAATATATAGAAAAACCTCAATCAAAATAGCAGATGCACCACTTCATTATTCATATAAGATATACACAATATTTTAAGAGAATTTGCTTATCAGTGTTAAAGATATACTCTTGACAAATTATGTCTACAGACGGACAAGGTGATTCCAGTATGCTGCCCTGAACATTTGCGGGGCTAAAGTAAAAGAAAATTTAGAAGTGTTAGGGTTAAGGCAAGTGAAAAATGGTGAAAATTGACGTAAAATTCTTGTGTTTTCTTCTGCATAGATTTGCATTTTAACAATCTAAATTGCTTACATTTCCTCAATACCCTGAAATTTTTATATATGAAAAGGTGAAGATTAAGAACAGAAATCAATTTCATAACTCCTATAAAGAATGCAAAATGGAGAGTAGGTTAAACACGGACCTCTGGAAAGTTTTGACTTGCTTGTGACGGTTTGTGCATTACTGTTAAATGTTTGAAAACAACTTGTCTATTGCGTAAATCCAGGCACACCTGAGTCGAAAAGTCGGTCGAAGCATAAACCGTCACCGACTCCGGCATTTACACGTTTTCCAGAAACAAAACATGAATGCTTGCGAAGAGAAGTCGATGAAGGCTATGTCTTTCGATTTCTCTAAAGAGAATAATCTGGAACACGAAAAGAATTGTGACAAATAAACAATAAAAGTTGATATTCCTAATATGAACACTGGAAAAAATGGATACGACAGAGGACTAAGGATTACATGTAATGAAAACCTTCTATTTACAGCTCAACCTTTTTTTTCTGCACACAATGGAGGTTATATATTAACGTAATTCACACCCCCAAAATTTCCGATAGACCGCAAGGGAATACAATTGAAACCATTCAATTCCACACTAAAGCACCGATAATCGTCGTCGTTTCAAACACTATACATCCTTTCGCTATCAAATTTGCCTCCATGATAAACAATGACTTCATGAAAAAGTTAGATTTTTGTGCGATTTACTAGTAGTAAGTCATTTCACCCCTTTTGGGCCTCTAGGTGTTTTACAAAATGAAGTGACGCATGCGCGGAAGACATCGTTTATCATGGAGGCAAATTTGATAGCGAAAGGATGTAGTGTTTGAAATGACGAGGATTATCGTTGCTTAAGTGTGGAATTGAATGGTTTCAATTGTATATATTCCCTTGCGGCAAAATCATTCATGAATTAATGTATGTAAGTTTTCGAACGATTCACATCAAATTTAAGCTGAAATAAATTCAAACCGAAGCGCGACTGATTTCCCACATAGGCTTGGACAGAAACGAGGGGAATAGGAAAGACCGAATATAAATAACCCCCTCGTTTCCACAGAAACTACTGTACCATCAACTTGTTTGTCAGTAGCTTACCTCGATTTAAAAACTGACTATAAGCAGAACAAGCTCTTGCATATTGAATCAGTTGAGATATATAAACACCATATGCAGGTAATAATGGGATATTGCTACATAAACATGGGAAGTTGACGATGGAGAAGCTGAAATCATCCCGTTTGTCATACAGTTGAGTTGTCAGTTTGCCGTTAATGTCTACTGCATGCGGAAGGCCGGGGTTCGAATCCTGGCCGCGACAAACCTAAGTCGTTAAAACAGGTAGTGACAGTTCCATCGCCAAACGCTCGGCTTGAGGTGTGATGTCACGGGTCCTCGGAGATGACCTTAAAAACGGATGACCTGTGTCACAGTAGGTGTGGCACGCTAAAGAACCCTTACTGTCCAATGGCCGTAAGCGCCGAGCATAGGCCTAAATTTGAAGCCCTTCACCGGTCTTGGTGACGTCTCCATGAGTGAAAAATTCTCCAGCGAGACGTTAAGCAAGATACAATCAATCAATCCTTCCACAGTTTTCAAGTGAGAACCTTATTTTACAGAGTATTTGTATGGGTATGGAAGATATATATATGTGACAAGGATTTTGATTTCCCTCAATGTTTTAGAAAATTACAGGCTGTTGAACTTGGTCCGTTTTGAGGAAATATATTAATTAAAGGCATGTTTGTCCTTCTAACTGAAGCTGGGATCTTTGTAAATAACTTGAAGATGTGCATTGTGCAAGGAGTTTTATTTCCAACATTTTTTTAAATTTTCTTTGATGTTTTAAATATACACAGGTTGTTTAACTTTATCAAATTTGAGAAATATTTTACACACAAAACATTTGTTTCTCTTATCTACCCCTTTGTTAAGATTCTTTATTCACAAAATGCAAAGAAAATATTTCACAGCCTCATGATGGTTGATACTACCTGAAGCAAAGTTCTACAAATTATGGTTTAATTAGTTGAATGGTTATGGTTTTACGCCGTTTTGGCAATATTTCAGCTATTTTGCGGCGGTTAACTAATTGAAAAATGTTTGGTTCTCCGTGTTTGAATTCCCCTGACGGCCCCCAGTGAGCCCACCCTTTTTCGAAAATCAAGGAAACGATCTTTTGCGTGCCAAGGGGGTTGTGATCTTTGACCATAAAAGTTGAAAATACATAAACAGTTTTCAAAAGATCATTTCGTGTAAATAAATAGTTGTAGTATAAAAGTTTTCAAAATTTTCTGTAAAGATCGCATGCTTGTAAATATTGTATAATATACCTGGAATGATTGACAGTATTTGTAAGATTGCACGTCATTGAAAAGTATATTTCTTATGGGCGTAAAATCACCACATTCTAAAAGAATATGATGTATAGTTAATGGACAGTCACCAGATATGCATTCACGTTGAAGTTTCCTGTTTAGTAGGTAATAATGGGTCAATTTTGAATGTCCAATACGTATTCCTGAAATATCTTCGTCTTGGCGTTTCATTACGATGCAAAGTGAAGATAACGAACAGTGATCAATCTCATAACTCCTACAAGCAATACAAAATAGATAGTTGGGCAAACACGGACCCCTGGACACACCAGAGGTGGGATCAGGTGCCTAGGAGGAGTAAGCATCCCCTGTTGACCGGTCACACCCGCCGTGAGCCCCATATCCTGATCAGGTAAACGGAGTTATCCGCAGTCAAATCAGTGTGCCAAGAACGGCTTTAACAATCGGTATGAAACACGTCAGACAGCATTTGACCCAATGCGAGGTTGTATTGACGAACTAGATCGTTATAACGACCATAGAATTTGCGAAATGCTGACTTTCATAACGATGTTACACGGTTTGTTGACCTTATTTTGAATAAAGTTTGCTTGTGTCACAGAAATTCCAATAGATTTGCCAAAGAGAATTTACATATAGTTTTACGAAATATTTAAAATCAGTGTAGGGAATTTTGAAGTGTACAATTATATGTTATATTAGATCATCTTGAAGTGCATTATTTTCTGCTTTGTCTGCTTTGGTGTTGCCATGAATACCAAAGTGACTTGGGATCCAACAGAACACCACTATTTTACCTTGCGTAGTTAAAAGAGAGTACCTATTTAAAATATATGGATGATCAGTAATTCATGTTGTAGATATGACAGGGAGTTTGAGAATATAGTAAAATGTTCGTCATTAGAAATTTCAATGTACTCAAACGCAAGCTGAATAGCCTTTGCTCCGTCGGTATACATTGTTTCTTCATTTGGAAGTCGTGGAGTCTATAAGGGACACAGGCTCCTACAGATCGGTTGGTGTCCCTCGGATTATCCTTCGAGATAATAAAGATTTGTCGTATGTACAATCGTCAGATTGTCAGCTTTGGTACAGAAACCAAAATTCTTATACCCAAATTAAAGACTGTTATGTTCCTTTAAGAGATATATTTGATAATTCCTTTTCAGACCTCATGTGTTCAACCTCAAAATGTTCTGCAAAAAATTGCAAAACTTGTGATATACTGATCACTAAAAATTCATTTAGTAGTAATTTAACTGGACGTAGTTTCTGTACCAAAACGTTTGATAATCTGACTTGTAAATCTTCTTACGTTGTCTACGCCATTGAGTGTAACCTGTGTGGCTTAATTTATGTGGGAGAAACCAAGGGTTCACTTAATAAAAGAATATCGGGGCACAGATTTCAAATTAATAATGGTGGTAACCAACCTCTTTACAAGCATTTTAATGCACCGGACCACTCCATCTTGTCCATGAGGGTAAGGATTTTAGAAAAAATTTACCATCACACAAACAATCCTACATTAAGCACCCCTTTTCGTAGACAACGAGAAGATCACTGGATCAGGACCCTAGGCACTGCATTTCCATATGGATGCAATGATAATGTATATGATGTGGGAAATTTGACTAGTCCACAAGGAAATAACGTTAATGTGATGGGACTCTTTCCCAATACCCAAAGACGAAAACGCAGTCACGGACATCGTTCATATAAAAGACCCAAGTATAAATGATGTCACGTTTGATTCACTTTTGCCTCACGTCAACTGACAATTGGGTCCACATCATATTCGTACAAAACTTTATTCTATTCCATTGAGGATTTTACATACGTTATTTGAAGAAGCTATGGCTAGTTTATACTTGGATTTTTCAACACCTGAATATAGACTTAACTCTATGATTATGGATGTTGCCTACCACAGGCTATATAAACCAGCACGGACCATGAATGATATTCCTTCCAAATCATGCCGTCAGTTCCTTAAGCTCAAATTTACAAACAAAGGAATATATGCCGTCAACATAATCTACATTCTTCGTCATAAAAGGGTTCAGTCGTGTATTCCAACTTATTTCAAGTTCAAGTCTACACCCTGTATTTCCTACAGCTATACTTCTACTTTTGCATCCAAACTTTTTAATTTAAACAAACTTTGCAGTGCTTAGATATAGACCATCTTATACGTAATCCACCAACATGTTCTTGTTCTTCATCTTCTTTCAACTACAGTCCAGCTGGACATGTTTACTGGTGATGTTAATATAGTTGAAAATGAGGACCTCAAATCACTTATTCTTAAAGGTCCTAAATACAGAGAACCTCGGTCTTTTAATTGGCGACAGAACTTCATCTCTATTATGAGTTCTGTCGAAGATTATGCCAGACGATGGGCTAAATATGAAAAAGAAGAACTTGATACATTGTCAGAATGGGTTAAAAGCATAAGAGGGATATTAAAATCCCGCATTAGACACATGAAAACAAAAGTACGTACCATCTATCCTTCTGTGTTTAGTAAACCAGAAGTGATAAAAGAATTAGATAGGTTACATGAGGAATATGTTTTGGTTCCAGCTGACAAAGCTAGTAACAACATTGTCTTTGTTTGTAAGGCTCATTATTACAACTGTATTTTAAACGAACTTGGCATTAATTCCACTTTTGGTAATCATACTTATACTCCAACTGCCCTTTCAAAAGACGAAATTCTTCAAAACCATGCTTCAGTTTTAGACACATTTAATATTCCAGTCAATGGGTCGAATGAATATGAGTTACCGTACCTATACTGGATTCCTAAACTACATAAAAACCCTTACAAACAAAGATACATTGCTGGATCCAGTAAGTGCTCTACCAAGCCCCTATCTTTGCTCCTCACGAAAATGTTAACAGCTGTGAAGGAGAAACTTCAAACTTACTGTGCGACTACATATGCCAGAAGTGGTGTTAATCAAATGTGGATTCTAAAAAATTTTAAAGAACTTTTAGTAAACTTGAAATCACAGAATTTATCCCAAATCAATAGCATTAAAACCTATGACTTTTCAACACTATACACGACCATTCCTCACGATAAATTAAAGACTAGACTTTTTGACATCATAGACAGTTGCTTCTTCAACAAAAACGGAAAACGGAAATATTCATATCTAGTGATCAGTCATTCAAAAACTTACTTTGTTAAACACCACTGTGATTCCACGCACACGTACTCTGAAGTTGAAATAAAAAATATGCTAGAGTTCCTCATTGACAACATCTTCGTGGTCTTTGGTGATCAGGTCTTCCAACAGTGTGTTGGAATTCCCATGGGCACGAATTGTGCTCCTTTGTTAGCTGACCTGTTTTTATATTCATATGAAGCAGAATTTATTCAAAAACTTCTACGTGAGAAGAAAAAATCTCTCGCTGTGACCTTCAATTCGACTTTTAGATATATCGATGACGTTTTGTCTATTAACAATGATAGCTTTCATTCATATGTCGATTTGATATATCCCTGTGAGCTCGAAATAAAGGACACCACAGAGTCGTCCACTTCTGCTTCATACTTAGATATTTTATTGAAAGTAGACATTAACGGCAAACTAACGGGATGATTTCAGCTTCTCCATCGTCAACTTCCCACATTTATGTAGCAATATTCCATTATCACCTGCATATGGTGTTTATATATCTCAACTGATTCGATATGCAAGAGCTTGTTCTGGGTATAGTCAGTTTTTAAATCGAGGTAAGCTACTGACAAACAAGTTGATGGTACAGGGATTTCAACAGTCTCGATTGAAGTCAGCATTTCGCAAATTCTATGGTCGTTATAACTATCTAATTCGTCAATACAACCTCGCATTGGGTCAAATGCTGTCTGACGTGTTTCATACCGATTGTTAAGCCGTTCTTGGCACAATGATTTTGACTGCGGATAACTCCGTTTACCTGATCAGGATATGGGGCTCACTGCGGGTGTGACCGGTCAACAGGGGATGCTTACTCCTCCTAAGCACCTGATCCCACCTCTGGTGTGTCCAGGGGTCCATGTTTGCCCAACTATCTATTTTGTATTGCTTGTAGGAGTTATGAGATTGATCAGTGTTCGTTATCTTCACCTTGCATATAAAACGTAGTTTGTGATTACTGCAGCAGCAGCCACTTTATTTTGGTCTTTTGATCCATCTGTATAAATATCAATTGCAGAATGTTTGGATTGTTTTATTTCAGATAATGTATGCTTGAAAATAAAGGAATTTGTTTCAGATTTTTTTATATTCAGAAAGTGACGTGTGTACTGTGGGTTGTAGTAATTTCCATGATGGTACATGTTTTTCGGAACGTGATGAGGGTTTTACGATGTCCAAAGGTAAGTTAGAATCATGCATGTTTTTTGTAAACTCGTAGACCGATTGATTTTATGCCCGTCTTGTTTTTGTCATATAAATGTTCAAACTGCGGATGAAAAACGCAGTTAAATGGAGGATTGTCAATGTTAGCTTTTAATCTAACAATATATTGAAAGCCAAGTATTATTCTACGTAGATCGAGACGTGGTTCATTTGCCTATCATACAAACTATCTACAGGAGAGGTTAGGAAAGCTTCTGTGCACAGTCGAAGTCCTTGATGGTGGATTGCATCGAAGGCTTGGATATATGATGTTCTTGCAGCACCATATACTATACAGCCGTAGTTTAGTCTACTTAAGACCGGATTAGAGAGTGATACAGATAGATGTTGAAGTGTATTTTTATCTGCTCCCCATTTTATGTTTGCAACAACTTTCATTATATCAAGAGCTTTTTTTACATTTCTCATTGAGCATTGCTATATGAGGAATAAAAGAAAGTTCATTATCAAAAATGACACTTAAACTCTTTTACAATTTTAATTGTAGTACCATGTAATTGCAATGAGGACCATAGTGGATTTCCGTTTAGAACAGAAATGCATGCATACAGTTTTAGTTTTGGAAAATTTAAATTATTTACATCAGCCTAATTTTCGATTTTGTTCAGACATAACTGTAGTTTTCAATCAATGGAATTCATGCTTTCTGATTTATAAGAGAGAAGTCATCGACATATAACCTTCCATGAAAGTCGTTTTTAAGAATATCAGCTAGACTGTTTATTTTTATACCAAATAATGTAACCGACAAAATACTTCCTTGTGGCACCCCCATTTCTTGTTCGGAATTATCTGAAAATGTAGATCCTAGGCGAACATTGAAATGTCTATCAATTAAAAAATTCTTGATGAAGTTTGGTAAGTGCCCTTTAAGGCCTATATTATGGAGATCCTTTAAAGGACACATCGCATGTTTTTAAACTTTTTAATTTTTTCTGCAAAATTAATTCATTTCATGCCTAAAACTACATTACATGTGTTTTAAAGGAAACAGTTTGCGTAGTTTTCGAGTTTGAAAGCGATGAAATTCAAATCTTGCGATATGCATATTTTCTTCGATATTTTACGCGCCATTATCTGTGACGTCATATGCGACCTCGAGCGAGAAGATTTGAAAACAGTTGTTGGCCATTTCATTAACAGATTAGATTTAATTGACAAACACACAATTATCACATTAACGGCTTGTAAATAACACTGCATTAGGGTGTTTTGTGCCTTTTAAGGGTGTACTTGCTGTCAGTAGAGAGGCTTTGGACTGTGATTTTTTCAATTTTTGAAGGAAGGTATGAGGGACAAGACGTGAATATTTTTTGTCGGCACAACGACTTTGCCATAAAAAAACCAGTAGAATTTGTCCCTGTACTTTTTTAAACAAGCACTTGGACAAAGACGTAGATAAACTGCGAGAAAATGGTTCTATCGAAGCTACCCACTGTTACATATAGGCCTACGGCTTATGCTTTCCGTTCTGCTCTCAAATTCAATACACACTCGCACCAACTGACCTTCACCTTGTAACACCATATAGGCAGAACTTCGCTAGCAGTGTCTACCAACTGGTAGTTTTAAAAAAGAAATTTGAAGATAAAAGATAATTGAACTTTCAATTATAAATAATAAAATATGATATTTCCCAACTTTGAATTGAATTATAATGCTTTCATTTTTTTTTTTAAGGAACACGCACGTGTTAACAACAACGTACAGCACGCCGTGCTCCCACTTCCTAAGTAACAACGTGTAGATAACAAAAAAATAATGATTAATAAAATTGCTTGAATAAAATAATCTAAAAGTATTGGGATTTTCACCATAAGTTTGATAATTTTTATTGTTATTTTTTCTCTCGAAATGCACCCGTGACAGTAGGCCTAGTTGTCAATGATACATAATCGTATCATAATTTAGATCTAACTTCTCCAAAATAAATTTAATAATAATTGCACTGTTTATTTTCAAAAAGCAACAACGCTAATTACAGTTCTTTACAGAAATGACATTACCAAATTGTGTTTAGACAGTGATCCCATGTAAACATTATTTACTCGCAGATTTCATACTCGCTTTCCTCGCTACATTTGGGCCGCTATTTGTATGCACTGGTGGCTAAAAGATATAAGACTCGGGAAATTTGTTAACATCGAAATAAATGTTATCCATGGTAAATTTATTAGGCCCCTAAAACCCGAGTTTTTAAAAATATCTAACACTACTTTTACAACAAGTTGATCGACGAAGGTCGCATATGACGTCACTGTACCACGTGACTACCTATCTAATTAACTAGGCTTTTTGAAATCGGGGCTTAGATTTAAGTCCGTATTGTGGCTAATTATCGCAATACTTCAGCGAACAAACTATTACAATTAATTTCTATAAGCATAAGGAAGACAAAATGCATATAATTTTGTATACTTTGAAAACACGATATGTGTCCTTTAAGATACCTTATTTTCATGTGGTATCATATGCTTTTTCTAAATAAAAAAATATAGAGATGACATATATAAGGTTTCAAGTCTTACTAAATGGTTGATTGTGCTTCGATTTTTCCTGAAACCACATTGTATATCAATTAGAATGTTATTAGTTTCGAGAAACCATACCAAGCGTTCATTGATCATCCGTTCCGTAGTTTTACGTACCGTACATATCTTGTTAAGGCTATTGGTAGATAATTATTAGGATCCGAGTGATCCTTTCCATGTTTTGAATTAGGAATAATTAAAGCCTGTGACCAGAAAGATGGGAAATTACCATTTTCCGAGATTATGTTCAAGATTTGCAAAAATATTGATAATGGGTCTGATCTGGGCCTACTGCTGTATCGTGAGGCTTTTGTAGAAATTTTAGCAACTCATCATAAGTAAATGATTCGCTATAACACTCATTGTTTTTGTATTTAAAATCCAAAGTTTTGATCGAGATAAAATTAGCGCTCATGTTGCCTTTTTATGAGTTTTTAGAAATAGTATATACTATAATGTTAGATATATTTAATCCATTCTAGCAAGGTATCAAGTTCCTCTTTTTCATATTTAGCCCATCGTCTGACATAATCTTTGGAAGAATTCATAATAGAGATGAAAATATATCGCCAACTGAAAGACTGGGGTTGTCTTAGATTAGGAACTTTTAAAATAAATGATTTCAGGTCCGCATTTTCAACTATATCAACATCACCAGTAATGACACGTTCAGCTGGACTACAGTTAAATTAAGTATCTATGTGGTGGAGCCCTAGATATATCAGAGGTGGGATCAGGTGCCTATGAGGAGTAGGAATCCCATATTGAACGACGAAACCTGCCGAGAGCCCTTTATCTTGATCACGTAAACGGAGTTATCCGTAGTCAAAATGTGTCACGAACGGCCAAACAATTGGTATGAAACACGTCACAGTGATACGTTGTATCGACAAACTACATGTATATCGTTGTAACGACACATACATGTATAATTTGCAAAATGCTGACTTGAAACCTCTGTAGCATCAATTTGTTTGTCAGCAGCCTGCCTCGGTTTTAAAGAAAACCTTATCATACGCAGAACAAGCTATTGCTTATCGAATTAGTTGAGATATATACACACCATAGGAAGGTGATAATGGGATATTACTACATAGATATGGGAAGTTGACGATGGAGAAGCTGAAATCATCCCGCTTGTCATTAAGTTGAGTTGTTATTTTGCCGTTAGTATCTATTTTCAATAAGATATAAATGAAAAAACAAAACAACAAGAGCTTGAAAAAATTAGAAAGCATAAATTACAAGGAAATTATATAAGAAGTAGAGCTAAGTGGGTAGAGGAAGGGGAAAACCATCAAGCTATTTTTGTCAACTCGAATCAAGAAATTTTACAAGTACACTGTAAGATCATTCCAAAGTTGGAAATGGTAATATGATACATGGTCAGTCAAAAATTTTGATTGAAACAAAATCTTTTTAATGAAAATTTATATAAAAACAATCTAGATAATGCAGATTTAGTTAAAAATATTGATATAGCATATGACAATATTCCTAAACTTTCAGAAGAGGGGTCTAAAAGCCTGGAGGGGGAAATTACTTTACCTGAGGCATCAAAGACACTCTTCAACGTGAAATTAAATAAATCACCAGGAACTGATGTTTTTTCTACAGAGTTTTTAAACGTGTTTTGGAAATAGAACGGTGTGTATGTTGTTAGATCTGTTAATTATGGATATAGAAATAATATTGTTCATCACACAAAGACATGGGGTAATTACACTGTTACCAAAGGGAGATAAACCATAACACTATCTAAAAAGAACTGGCGACCAATGGGAATCTGGGTTAGAATACATGTAGGTCCTCAGTACCCCCTTGCTTGTCGTAAGAGGCGACTAAATGGGGCGGTCCTTCGGATGAGACCGAGGTCGTGTGGCACGATAAGATCCCTCCCTGCTCAATGACCATAAGCGCCGAGCATAGGCCTAAATTTTGCAGCCCTTCACCGACAGTGGTCGTGACGTCTGCATATGAGTGAAATATTCTCGAGTGGGACGTAAAATATGCTAATCACAGTCTATAAAATTGCATCGAGAACTATTGCACCTGATCCCACCTCTGGTGTGTCCTGGGGTCCGTGTTTGCCAAACTATCTATTTTGTATTGCTTATAGGAGTTTATGATATTGATCACTGTTCGTTATCTTCACCTTTCATTGCGGCTATATTTAAAAAATATTTAGACAAAACAATAGACCCAGATCAAACAGGATTCATATCCAACAGGTATATAGGCGAAAACACTAGATTGAGATATGATATAATGCATTATACGGAAGAAGAAGATATCCCTGGTCTTTTATTACATATTGATTTTGAAAAAGCCTTTGATACTTCATCATGGAATTTTATACCAAAAAAATTAAAACTTCCTCAACTTTGGTCCTTCCATTAGAACACGGGTTAACCTCTTCTACACAAATATAAAATCAATTAACCAAGGTGGCAACCTTTCTGAAGTCTTGTGAACATAAAATCCCATCTTTTTTTTGTAAAGGGTTTATTTGTATCCTTTAATAAAAGGATTGGCGAAACTCCGGACTTTTGTCGTGTCCAGAGTTAAATGTGGCACTGTTTTTGATATTCAAAGAGGTTGTAGACAAGGGGATCCTTTATCTCCGTTTATTTATTTTTTTTATGTGCAGAGATTTTGGCAATAAAAATAAGAACAAATAAAGCAAAATTAAAGGCATAACTGTTGGTAATGTGGGGGGAAAATTTTCCAGCTTGCTGATGACTCGTCAATTACTCTTGATGGTACTAAGAAAGTCTTTCAGAAACTCTTAAAACTGTACATGCTTTCTCAGAAATGTCTGGACTATGTATGTATGAATTACACAAAAACTCAAAAGTATGGATTGGCTCAAAAAGATACAGTAACGATGTTCTTATTCCCAACAGTAAATTAAATTCACTTTACTGGGAATACCTTTTGATGTCGATTTGCAAAATATGCCTAAATTAAATTATGACCCAAAATTAGTAAAAACCAAATCTACGCTAAATCAATGGGAGAAGAGATATTTAGCTCCCATAAGCAAGATAACAGTTATTAAAACATTAGTGTTAACATTGTTGAATCAAATCCTGATGTCCATCCCTAACCCCATTTATTGCCTGTAAAGAATTAGAAAAGTTGTTTTTTTCTCCTTTGTGTGGGGTTGTTCAACCCACAGGGTAAAGAAGGATATACTTGTCAAGAAATATGAGGATGGTGGTCTAAAAATGATAAATCGAAAATCATTTATAGCTTCAATGAAATTGTTTTGGGTAAGACATCTTATCTCTGCAAATAGGGTATTAAGTAATTTCATATCAAATTTTAACCTAAATAAATTCACATCCTGTGGGATTGAAAACACTAATCTACTTTTAAAGTCATTAAAAAGCAAATTTTGGATAGATGTGTTCAAGGCTTGGATCGAATCACAAACACTTGTACTGAGTCTAATGTTACTGCAGATTCACCTTTGTTTTACAACCCTATGGTCCATATTAGTAAGAAAATGAATTTTAATAAACATTTATTCGACAATATTAATGATATTATTGAGGAAGATGGTACTTTTTTTAGCTATGAAACTTTTAGTACTACATGTACTAATCCAAATGTAAAAATTAACTTCTTGGAATATGCAAGTATTATCCATGCTATAATAACTTTTAAGCAGGCAGGTACAGACACTAACTTTAAAAGATTACCAAATCCTTTTATTAGAAGAAGCATTTACAATGTACTGAAGTGTATAAAATCAAAGTGTTTTTTGTGAATTTTTAAACAAAAACTCTTCAGTGACTGCAGGTACAATAAAATGGAGTAAGCTTTTGGATATTGATAACAGAGAATGGAAAATTATCATTATACTACCTTGCAAAATAACTTAAAACTGCAAACTCCAATGGTTTCAATACAAAATATATTACATAATTTTAGCAACAAATTTGTTTTTATTCAAAATTAAAAAAAAAAAAAAAAGTAAATTGTAAGATGTGTTATTTACGGGTACGTTTTGTCACGGAGAGGAAGAGACAATAGAACATATACTGTGGGAATGTGATTGTGTTCCAGCATTCCTAGATGAGCTTCAACTTTACATAGAAGATAAAACAAACTTTCAAATAGTTTTTACCAAAAAATATTTTATTTTAGTTATTCCTGGTAAAAGGTTTTGTATGCAAAATACTCTTATCATTTGGTTGAAATACTATATGTACTGAGACATCATTGAACATTCGTTTTGCAATATCCCACTTAAAACTCTTTTATGAAAGGCAAAAATTCCTATTTTACAAAAATGGTGATCACGAAAAATCTCTCTCTCTCTCTCTCTCTCTCTCTCTCTCTCTCTCTCTCTCTCTCTATGTATTCCTGCATGACCCTTGGTATGCATACAATGTATATTGAACATGTATTATGATATATACATGTAACCGTCATGTATTTAAATTAAAACACACTGGTGGTTCGGGTTCTAAAGTTCTTTATTGTTATATCCTAATTCTGGAGGATGATCTAAAAAATATGTAAAATACATGATTGTAATTAAGTTCTCTCTCACTCTATCATTCACACTTTTAGTTATATTAAAATAATGATTACAAAATATTTATAAATTAATGTAACAGATAAATATTTACCAATAGAGTAAATTCAAACTCTTACCGTAAACTCGGAAGAACAGAAACTGTAGTAAAACTTAGTTTCTTTGATATGACAATACATGAATAATAAGTCACTCAGTCCGGGTATGGAGTGTTGCTGGGTTAGTTTCTGTAATTGGCGCGAATCTTGCTTATATAGCACCAAACCAGTAAAACAACTCACAAGATACTCACAACCACACACAAACCATACTGACCTTTCACACTTCTCACTCTACCAATCGGCGTTCATCCCGATGAATATGAATGAAATGAAACGACTTACGATGAAATCAGTAACGTAATGAAATTATATTAGTATGTTAAATATGAATTATTTCATCCTGTGACATAAAGATTGTTTACAAAAATAAAATATCTAAGTAAGAAGCATATGTCGAGTACTCTGTTTTATATTTCGAGTTCTCAGGAATATATCGAATCGCCATATTAATGAAAATGATTATTGTTAATAGATAAGATGTCGTCGATATCAAAATGTTGAGTTGAAGGCGACAGCAAGATATTTTTCTTCTCGTGTAGCAGCTTTTGAATAAACTCTGCTTCATAAAAAATGATTTTGCATGACTAATCACTAGATATGTGTGTTTCCTTTTTCCATTTTTTTTTTGAAAAAGCAACTGTCTATGATGTCAAAAAGTCTAGTCTTTGATTTATCGTGAGGAATGGTCGTGTACATGTAAGATGTTGAGAATTCATACGTTTTGATGTTATTGATCTTAGAAAAGTTTTGCGATTTCAAATTTACTAAAAGTTCTTCGAATGTTTTAGAATCCACATTTGATTTACACAACTTCTGGAATATATTGTGGCACAGTACAGTTGAAGTTTTTCCTTCACTGCTGTTGATATTATCGTGAGGAGCAAAGATAGGGGCTTGATAGAACATTTACTGGATTGATTGAACGTCTCTCTCGAGAATTTTTCACTCATATGGAGACGTCACCAATACTGGTGAAGGGCTTCTAATTTAGGCCTTTGCTCGACACTTACGGCCATTGAGCAGTGATGGTTCTTTAGCGTGTCACACCTACTGTCACACGGGACATCCGTTTTTAAGGTCATCTCCAAGGACCCGTGACATTCACACCTGGTGCCGAGCGTTTGAACTGTCACTACCTGTTTTAACGACTTAGGTCTGTCGCGGCCGGGATTCGAACCCCGGCCTTCCGCGTTCGGGGCGAACGGTCTAACACTAGACCACCGCACCGGTGATCCAGCAATGCATCTTTGTATGGGTTTTGTGAAGTTTAGGAATCCATTATAGGTACGGTAAATTATTTTCATCCATGAGAGGTGAAGATAACGAACAGTGATCAATCTCATAACTCCTATAAACAATACAAAATAGATAGTTTGGCAAACACGGACCCCTGGACACACCAGATGTGGGATCAGGTGCCTAAGAGGAGTAAGCATCCCCTGTCGACTGGTCACACCCGCCGTGAGTCCTACATCCTGATCAGGTAAACGGAGTCATCGCATTGACTGGGATATTCAATGTATCTGACACTGAAGCATGATTAGAAGAATTTTATCATTTGAAAGGGCAGTTGGAATATAAGTACGATTGCCCAATGGAGAACTAATGCCAAGTTCGTTTAAGATATAGTTGTAATAATGAGCCTTACAAACAAGGTTTATTAGCTGGAACTACATGTAAACATCATGTAATTTATCTAATTCTTTGATCACTTCTGGTTTGCTAAACACAGATGGAAAGTACTTTTGTTTTGTATGTGAATAGAGCAGATCTGCAGGAAAGAAGTCGAGTTCTGATGTAAAGGTAACGGTGTTTGGTGGAGAACACAAGGTCATGGATAGGTTTAGGGGGAAATTATTCCATTTAGGACGTCAACTCAACCTGTAGCCAGAGAAGAAAAGTCTTAAATAACCATGCGGCCCAAGCTGAAAAAGATCATCATGACAAAACCACTGTAATTATAGGAGAAGAAAATGAGGTTTTAAATCGAAGATCTACTAGAATCAAACAACTACCAAGGAATTCACAACCTGCTCGTCCAAACTGCGAACCACATTAAACCTGAAACGTTTACCATTGGTAGGGACAGTTCCTTCGACAAGCGCCCGACATTAAAAGTGAAAGTCTTGGTACGATAAAGAACTCTGACTGTTACGGCCTTGAACTTATTGACACTTCACTTACATGTATAGCTATATATGGTGATGTTTTAATGCAAGTAATAGACGAACAAACAGCAATGTAAACAAATAGCGAATGGTATGGACCTCGTTTCTCCACAGTAAATTACACCACGTTGTATATACATGTATTCAGTGTTTATTTAGAATAACATAGTTGTCCATTGTACAGCGCTATCGTTGTGTCTGTAGTTGTACAGCGCTATCGCTGTGTCTGTAGTTGTACAGCGCTATCGTTGTGTCTGTAGTTGTACAGCGCTATCGTTGTGTCTGTAGTTGTACAGCGCTATCGTTGTGTCTGTAGTTGTGCAGCGCTATCGTTGTGTCTGTCTGTAGTTGTACAGCGCTATCGTTGTGTCTGTCTGTAGTTGTACAGCGCTATCGTTGTGTCTGTAGTTGTACAGCGCTATCGTTGTGTCTCTCTGTAGTTGTACAGCGTTATCGTTGTGTCTGTCTGTAGTTGTACAGCGCTATCGTTGTGTCTGTAGTTGTACAGCGCTATCGTTGTGTCTGTCTGTAGTTGTACTTGTATTCAATGACAGAAAGGAACCAATGTAACCGTGACCATGTATTCATGTTTATAGAAATATATCTATTGGCTTATAAATCTACACGCTTATCATTATCTATAATTATACCACGATCCGTGGCGTCTCAATATGAGTTACATATTCTCGAGGAAACATATATCACCCCCACCCCCACCCCCAATCTACGATGTAAAAGGTCTGTATTTGGTATATTACTAATAAACAGAAGAAATTTGTCAATTGCTCAATTTAGTGTATGTGAATCGATGTCTGCCAAAAATACATCGATGAAAATAGCATTGTATGTATACGATTGCTTCTGTACGAATATGTCTTAAAAAGAACGATTTTTTGTATAATGCCTTTGAATTATTGTGCTCATTTTGATATATTGATAGGCGTGATCAGGCACCATTTTCACATATATACATCATGTCAGTAAATGGTGTCTAATAGCGTATGCGTTTTATGTTTCCCAACAAAACAGAAGGTTGGAGTTTCATATTTTTCCTTTGAAAAATGTAACAATGTTGTGAAATTACGCCATTTCTATGGCATCATTAAAATTAGTGACGTCATGATAAGTATTGATTTGTTTCAAAGTAAAGTTCTGAGTTTTACATAGCAGTTATATTCTTGTATTCTAAATGTACTTTAGGGGGAAACTATTCACTACCGCAGATAGTTCTGTCCAAAAAGGTAAAAACGATTTTGCACTAAGCAGTTTGTTGGAACCTTTTGAATACTTTGATGTTATGTACAATGGATGTGCATGTCAAGAAGAACTGTACTTTGTAGATGTAAGGAATATCACTGTAATAAAAGAGAAATAATTAACCCCCTCGATCTCGGGATTTTGCTGGGAAATATAAAGCGCACTTTTCTTACTCGATCTAATCTCGAGACCGACGGTGTTACTTACCCACTGTCCTCTCACGTACTCTCCATTTCCTGAATCAACCGAATATTGGATATCATATAATTTCATTTCTTTAGCATCCAGCAAAGCAGACTGATACATGAAAAAAGTGAGGAACAGTGATCAATCTTATAAATCATATAAAGAAAACAAAACTGAAAGCAGGGCAAACACGGCTCTTTGGAAACGCCAGACGTGGGATCGGGTGCCTTGGGATCAGACGTGGGATCGGGTGCCTAGGGATTGAAAGAAACAGACCTGATATGGTGACCGTGAATGGATTATGTCGCACTAAAGAACTCCCCATGAGAGTAAAACATAACTATTTTTAAAGTTAAAGTGTGATATAGGTACAGACATTTCTCAATTTAAAAAAAAACTTCAAAAACATTCTTTGATTATGAAAATAGGACAGAAGAAAAGACCACACATCGTAACAGAAGTGCAATTTCGATGTTTATAATTACAGCTGTGGCGGTCTTCTTGTAAGTAGCTTAAGCTTGTCTACGTTTCCTACAAATATACGTTACGTTTTCGGATACTTGGGAGTTTTCATATCGTCGGGCATCAAAAGGTAATTTTACTTTTCTACTGGAAGAACGATGACGAAATTTGAATCGTCGATTGTACAACAAAGCCAAAGAACGGCAACTCGAACACAACTCTTGTGTTTGTGAACAAAACAAAGGACACAAAATGCAAGAACCGATACCCACGTGCACGTTTTTAGCTTTCAAAGTTGACACATTTTAAGGAATTAAATTTCATGTTTGCATGTCTGTTCTGCATGTTTAGAGTTCGACTGTGTTTTCCACTTTGGCGGGAATTATAACGCTACACTTCTAGGGGTGTGTTTTATTTGACTACTGGAAACGCCAATGACATGTATTATTGAAATATGTAATCAGTAGTTTAATCTACGCACAGGTAATTATATTTGATTTTGTAGTAAATATTGAAGTAATATTATATCAAACAGGAAAGGGACTAAGTTGATAGAACTTTTTTCCGATTCTTTTGTATATTGAACACATATACAATAAAATATGTTAGGAATACCAAAACATCAATCAGAAAATAGATATCTGATAGTTTTTAATGGTGTGAATATTACATCAAAATTTATTACAAATTAATAAATGAATTTATCTGAATTGAATCTTGTATTTGATAATACTATTAAATATATTCTATTGTTTAATCAAGTAGTATAGAGAGTAGGGAATATTTTTTGGTATAAGGTTATGAATGTCTAGTATATAACTGATGAGTTAAAATTAAATTCTTTGTAATATAATTCATTCTAAATTCTATAAGTATATACTAAAGGTTCATAATTTGGAGTATTATGAAATTTGAAAATAGGATATTGCTAGATATCTAATGCGTCATTCATCCACTTTTGAATATTTGTGCATCGAGTTTCCTTTTCATTAATATTTTCATTAATGTAGTAAAAATTCTACCATATATGTACTAGTACGTTATTGCTTGTTTATGATGAGTTTAATAATAAATATTGTTCACACTAAACTAAACTAAAATTTTAATAAAAAGAATTTGGTACATAAATCGTTATTAATTCAACCCAAGAACAGTTAATCAAAATTAGTTTGTTTTGAATACGCCGGCGGATTCAAAAAGGCTATTTTGAAATGTACATGTAATTATATTGACCCAAAGATGAATATAAATATTATAATAAAATAAAGTTCAAATCTGAAAGCAATGAAATCCTTCACGACATAATTTATGTAAAACGAAAAAGGTATATACACAAATGGAAAATCAAGCACTTTGTTATTTTTGTAATAGTCAATGAAAATATAAATTAAGTATGCCAGCAAATACTGTGAAAATTGAAGAAGGCCGCTTTGCTAATATTACTAAAATGAAGGAAATATATTTTGTGGGTAAATCTATCAATGATGATACAGAAGACATAAGTGTATTTATTTATTTTCTAACAAATGTACTGTTTTTGTTTTGCTAGTATCTTTATCACCACACCAAGATAAATGTCCACTCTTGCATTTGCATGTTGATTTACCCTGTGAATCATGTTCTTTTCTCATCCCCCACAATCTGTACAAGATTGAAACAAACACATTATATTGGTATAATCTAAATGCTAGTATCGTAAAATATGTTCTACCTGATAGGAAATTAATTACGTCTATAATTATCCTATTATTATTTGTTTATATATTTGTCTGTAAAATATTTAGTAGGTTTTTAGCTTTAAGATATCATCATCACCCCTTTTCTTTCATTATAAGTCTTGCTTTATTAGAAAAAAAAAGACTTGCTTTATGATCAATTTTGTATAGATTTATGCATTTAATTACAGTGGAAAACCTTTTACTCACAGATAACTGTTTATACATTTTTTGATAAAGAATAATTACATGTACATTTATCTTATGAATTATTGATAGAGTAAAAATACTTTCAGACGTATGGTATAAATTTTGATGTGAAAAATAAAGAATTGTACTACTAATTACACGACGAAACATGCTTATAAGCTGCTGTGTGGTAAGGAACCATGAATTGGCAGTATTTTATGAGTGTATATTAAGGGATTAATTCGGTATAAGATGTCCTGTTCACTGTGTATCTATGCGGGTGATCTGTATACACTCAGGTCGGTCTATCAGAATAATTTAATTCAGAAACTGATATCTTGGTTGGTCAGAAATACGCATTAATTACTCCAATTCAGACCAAAATCTACAACATCTGAAGGCCTCTATGAATCTACAACGTTGGTTTTATCTGACTTCTGCAGAAACCGGATCACTAGCATAGAGCGGTCTCATTACAAGCCGAAGAATTTTAAAGTTTTGCATAACAAGTGCCACACGGTTTAGATATAGTTGATATTCGGTCATCAATCATAACTGGGGATTATCGGGATATGAACTAAATTTCTGCTCCGTGACGTCGATTTGGCATTATATGTAATTATAATAAAAATGGGAGTATTGCATTATTAGGGTCACAAAAATATATGGGTGGTATTTTTATCCAAAGATGTGATATAACTAATATGCATTATTGTATCATTAATCTGTTTTTAAACAAATGAATTACACGTACACTTTAAAAATAAATTTTGAGCACACTTTGGAAGATAATTTTATAACATTTTCTTTTGATATATGAAATGAAAACTTGATTTATATGTATCATTACACTCGTAGTCAGAATAGTCAGGATTTCTCCTTCTATCTTTTTACTTAAAAATCGCAGCATTAAAATGTTTATATATTGTCATCTACTGTTCCAGTATATGCGATTTTAATTATGACGATAACACTTTTGGAATTTGGGAGATGATAATACCATCAATCAATTTTTGTTTACTGACGGGGATTCCTTATGTACATAAAGATGTTACTATACCCGCCCAACACTGAATGATGAAAGACGGACAAAATGAAGTAAAGTTTGTGTTACTGAATATATAAACATTTATTAAAGACGAAAATCTGGGTATTTACTTCTTGAAAAATAATCATTCTAACAACTTTAAAAATCATAGTAATGTTTCGCTAAATCATATTGCTTTTGTAATATTTTATAAAATGCAGTAAATAAAACAATGCTGAATTAATACAACTATTTCAGGCTAAACATATACTGTAATTAATAGTTTTGAATGTTTTTATTGTAATCAAATTTTGTGTGTAAAATTCATTTTCTACTTTTAGAAAACTTCTAACGGAGTATACAAAAAGCCGAACTACATATGCTCCATCTTCATTATTCATTTCATTTGGTCTAATCACCGTCTGACCTATCAGAGACTGAATAAAACCGCTGCTTCTCCTTACACATTCAAATCAAGGTCACGTGACCCCATATTGAAAATGACAGGCCGGTATTTTATGAGTTTACCGGGTCCTGGTTTATGGGTTTCGGCTAAGACGAAGAAAGGCCTCGTTTATCACCGCCAGTGGAAAGGTAATACATTTTCTATATATCAAGATCCACTAGCGTCTCTAACATCATGTAATTAGGAAAAGCAGTCGATAGAAGCCTCATCCAGGCGCGCTTAAAACAATAAATCTCATGTTTTATGATCTTTTAATTTTGTCTGATAATTTTTAAACCTTAAAAACTTGGATCGAGTTGTCTGTTTGCTCATTTGGACTGCAGGTTTTCGACGATGATAATAAAATACACATTAAAAGATCATTAAGCAGGTCGTTTAATTTGCATGTTTTAGGGGAGGGTCTACAGAGTGGGGAATCTTTTAAACGTGATTATTAGTGTCTGAATTACGGTTTAGTGTATTGGACATAGCAAACAGACATTTTCATTCACATTTGGAAGTAGGTGTGCATTTACCACTGATCAGATACCCGAGGGAAGATTGATGTTTTAATGTCACTGATAATAATTCTGCAACTCTGAAACTGTAAAAATTACACGCGGATAAGGTACACGTGATCCAAAGATAGAAGACTAAATAGCCATGGATTTTATACATTAAATCTACAGTGGATAACTCTGAAAGTGATCTCAATTACCTGCCAGATAGACGTATTATGGAACGTAAAGGTTAACGGGAGGATGGAACACTTGTGACTGTTAATATGTAATCTCTCTCTCTCAAAATTTCAATACACAGTTAATAATGAAATTTTCCCAGATTGTACAACTAAATATCGCCGTCTATTTTTGGACAAAGAGACATTTTTCTGAGAATAATAGATATGACATTAAACAAGTCTTTGATCTGTTTGAGTTCTGTCGACATTTCAGAAATACAATAAACGAACACAAAGCCTGGAATGATTCAAATTAAATTGTTTGACCACAAAATGGTCCAACTTTTGGTGGTTACGTTATTCTATCTCTTGTTTAGATAGTCTCTTTTTTTCTCGCCATTCTGAATTGAATCAATGGTCCAGTTGGCCGGTTTCTTTATTTTGGTGGCGAGGACTTTGATTTTAAAACTTTGTTGTGCCATCCTAACACACGCTCCGAGCCCGGAAAATAATGAAAAATAAATGAGATAGGTCCGAACATGGATGAGGCAGAAGCCCCGAGGGGTCTGACTACAGTTAAGGGTACCGGCGGAGATGGAGACGAGCAGGTTGTACGTGGTCGTACTTCGTTTATAATACTTTAGAAAAACCCAGGGTGTGTTGAAAGTATAGTATTGGTCAGGTTAAACTTGTTTTTGAAATTGATTTAAAATATAATATTTTCTCCAGGTACTACATAAAATGCATTAGGCTTTTCGTGAAAATCAGAACAGAGTTAGAATATCAGTATTTTATTCTTTCAATATTCATTTATTTTTGCTTTAAAATATTTTGTATTTGATTTGAGATATACAATTATAAGAATAAGTCTTCCTGTAGACGTTGGAATAAACATATTTAAATTATACATTAACATCGCTTTGAGAGTACCGGAAATATTAACATCGCTTTGAGAGTACCGGAAATATTTGGCTCTTCATTCAGATATATTGTATATGAATTGATTATTAATCTGTGGAATTATGGGAATTTTAATTTATCTTATTTTATATTTACTGGTCAATGACTAGCTAAATAACTTTGATAAAAATTGAAATATATTATCTGGTATTTATTATAGTATTTAGAAATATATGAAACGTGTTTTTCTCGAATTCATCAATTTATGACAAATACCTCAATAAATAAATTTGTAAGTTATATTATCTTTCTTGTAAATGATATAAACATTTTCTTCTGAAAGTGAGATATTTTACGATTGTTTTTTCACCAGTTGTATATTTTACAAAGCCATTGATTCTTTATATTAATTTGTTGTCATTAAATATTCAATACAACGTCCCAGTAAAAGTATTATGTGTTTTGAGTGTCATTAAAAACTCTGATATATTGTTGTAAATTATATGGATTGACTACCACAACGTTACAGTTTACGATCTGAAGCTTGTAAAACTATTTATGATATTGTCATTTCTTTAGTTAATTTAACATCATAATGAAACCGATAGGGACAGTCTTGTCCAGATTTGTATTTTACGACCAGTAGTTGGGTCCACTGATCGAATTTATCCGCTCTCCTGGGGGAATGAGTAGTAACGAATATCAATATTAATCATTTTTTGCATGTTATCCAATTTAAACAGAGGAATCTTAGATTTCACTGATTCCACAATTATCTCACTGAGGAACAGGATCAGATGGTTGGGGAAACGAAAGGGGAATAGCGACAGTTTTTCTGAACCGTAATTTATCATTTTTCGACAGCTTAAAGACGCACTACAAATCTCTATTTGTTTTATTGTCAGTTAATTTTAAGCAGGTGTGTAACACTTTGTAGCATAAAGCAGATTTTCATCAACAGACGTGTCAAACGAGTGTTGTCCTCATCTAACTGAACACATAAAACATGAGGGAAAA
Organism: Ostrea edulis; assembly: GCF_947568905.1. Classification (NCBI taxonomy): domain Eukaryota; kingdom Metazoa; phylum Mollusca; class Bivalvia; order Ostreida; family Ostreidae; genus Ostrea; species Ostrea edulis. The sequence continues at coordinate 31,985,288 of NC_079169.1, forward strand.
ACTGATTGAGCAAATACTTCGTTTGAAGTTGTGTAAACGAAAGTGCACGAACTTGCAGCTAGTTATGAAAAACCATATTCTAACAATTTTCCTAGAATTGCTGCATGTCAGACAGTTTGTATAGTCTTTTTAATTTATAGGGTGTGCTGAGTCAGAATTCCATATTTTTCTTGTAATTGCATTTTTCGCTTGGTGCTGAATATCATGTTCATGTTCTAATTTTAAAATGATCGAACAACAGACTACCATTGCTATTTCAATCTGAAGTGCTATCTATATGCTAAATTAGACTTTCAAGAAAATAAAAGAAGATTTAATTCTCTAATAAACCAAAAATCCGGTTGTATATTTCACACGATCTGGTGTCCATGACAAACACGTTGAGTTTCGACACGGGCGTATTTAGGACCAAGGTGATGAAATTCTGACGCTATTGTCTTCCAGTAGGAAATCTTGTGATTCCATTTTGTGTTTCTAGGATGTAAAATTCTTCACGTTGTGGGTAATTGTACAACGTCGTCTGTTTGCCCTTTCGCAATACACCACTAATAACGCGGGTGTTCCTTCGGTTGTCGTAAATGTTTATCTAGAATGATTTACAACATTTAGCACACATGAAAATACCTTTATGTATGTGAACACACAGTTTTCTAGTGCTTCGAGATCTAAATAAAAAAAAAAAGCTGATTAATTATCTAAATACGAATCGCCGCATAAGTTTATTTTCGAAGGCTGCAGAATGCTTTCTTATATACCAATAAAGATTTCCACGAAAAAATCCAATATTTAGGACAATTAAAGACGATTTGCAAATACTAGCACGAGTATGTAGTATGATATAATCTATAATGAAGTATACAAAATATCAGAATTTATGGATTATGAATTCTCGATTTTCAAACGTCAATATATATTTTGAATGTTTTGAAATCAGGATCCAGAAAGATTCCAGTAACACCTCCATGCACGATTGGTCTAAACAATACAATTGTGCCTCCTGGGTATCGTATGAACATGTGTACATGTATATTATCTGGTCTGTGGAACATGAAAAAAACATTTATTCCCAAACGAATACTTCCAACATATGAATAGAAAACAAAAATAAATAAGGGATCCAAATGCCCCTTCCCCTCATTTCACTTAAATTTTAAAGTAGACATAAATCCGGAAATCTAACAACATATTGTAGAAATATATAAACACGATCATAAATTAAGTAACGAAATTCACAGGATTGTCAAAGATTTTTAGCAAATTTAAGGTTTCCGTCGATTTATTTTTTTAAAATAGAAAGTGTACACGAGTTTACTATGGACACACATTTGTCTATGTACCATTTCCATACCAAAGTTGCAGCTTATTGTAATGGTGTACAAAATATGTGCATGAATGTTTGATAGATAAGCAAGTGTTCTGACGCAATATGCATGTATGCTTTAGAGAACTATTTATGATAACAGGCTTTCTTGCCCCCCCCCCCCCAACTCAAAATTATATATATATATATATATATATATATATATATATATATATATATATATATATATATATATATATGTATGTCTGTATGTATGTATGTATATAATGAAAAGGTAACATAGCGAACAGTGATCAATCTCATAACTCCTGTAAAGAATACAAAACTAAGTGTAGGGCGAACAAGGACTACTGAACATACTAGAAGTGGGATCAGGTGCCTAGGAGGAGTAAGCATCCCCTGTCAACCGGTCACACCCGCTATGAGCTCTATACATGTATCTCGATCGTAGTCAAAACCAGTGTGCAAAGAACGGCCTCAATAGCATGTTAGACAGCATTTGACCCAATGGCAGGTAGTAGTCTTCTCAATTCAATACACTCATCAGAATGCGGAAAACTACACAGTGGTCCAGGACATTAGATTTGTTTTATGATTATAATACAACTTCTTTACGTGAATTTAATTAAGAAACATTCTCTTAGACTGTAGATGATGTAATTGAAATTTTATTTTGATGATAAAAGATATCGTTTGAACTAAGGCTATATGTAATTATTCTGGATAGAGTTCGATACATGTCATTATTCTGGATATATGGAGCCTCGAAAGTTAGTATGTTTCATTTCTTATGATAAATATTGGTTAGACTGAATTAATAGAAAATTATATTTTGGCGTATTTAAAATCAAGCATTGTATTTGCTGCAAGCTGCAATCACGAACTAGCCCCATCAGCGATCTGTTTTATTTATTAATGCAATGGTACATGGATTTTATATGTAAGACCCAAAGGCACGAAAATATATCGCAGACAGAAATATACATACTGTATGTGATTTTTACGTCAGAAATATAATTTCTTAGACTCTTTCCTTTATGCATAGACTATATATACACTGATGTATTGTTCTGTAGTCGACATGGGGAGTATACCGCCGAGAGCCATGTCATCACAGAGGACGGAGTAATTATAAATAAAACGGACACACAATTACATAAATGAGTAATGATTGATTAGTTTCTAATGTTTTGTTTAATCAGACTGCGACTCATACAAGGGTTGGACAAATCTTATGCAACTGCATTTAATATCACGTTCTGCATATGTACAGTAGCTATAGAACATCCAAAACACAACGGTACTAAGGACTGCTACTTTGTTGTAAAAATGTTTTTCGTATAAAGTACATTGCAACAGCTGAAATAATGTTTAATTCAAAAAAGGGATATATCTGAACAAGATGAAAAAAGGAAATATATCACGTAATGTTTCTTCGTGAACGATAAATCAAGCTTCCCTTGCTGTGGCGGCCCGTGTTTAAGACGTTTCCGCGGGCTAGATTGAATTGGATGTATCCATCCTTATTCTGTAGTGTTTGTATGCATGTTTTGGTGAACGTAATAGGGATGATGAATGGATGGAACTATTGTTAAATTGACGGTAGGAAATCGATAACGTAATCTAAATGATCTCTTTTCTTGGGCCTTGACATGTAAATGGTTTCCTTCCCCCTGTAAGGTGTGGATGTACTGAGTCATCCAATGTGTTGCAGATTCAATTAAGTTTACACCCTGCACGTGTAAAATATCAAAAATAAAATCCTGTTGATAAATAAGATTCATTTCATCCGATATATATCAAATGAAAAATATTTAGAACAGATATCCTACAGTTAACAATAGCCTAAAACGATATTCCAGCGTTTGATTTACAAAACATCTACAAATATTAGTGGGGTGTCATATCCTTAACGATTCTACAGACCTATCTGTTTGGTATTTCACATTGTATGAATATCTTTTTATATTAGACGCGTGTAAGTTTCAGCATTGAAATATAAACTGATGATAATTTACATCCATCATTTCTCAAATGTTTGGACCTTTCCGGAACCCATCATGTTTGTTTGGTTTTTTCTGTCAGTTTGATCTATATTCAGTGGTCGGTCCACGTGACCAGTCAAACTTAGACAAATATCGTATGTTTTCTCAATTATTTTGCGTAAATCTTTAGTTATAACCTCTTTGACAGGTATATAAATTTTAAAAGAAAACTGAATGCGACATTTTCCGTATTTAATTACAGTTTTGGCAGACATTTATGAAGTCTAATATTCTATTGGAATTCGCGTTCACTACATTCTATCCAAAAATGTTTATTTTTGTAGCCATAGATTCGCAATATGTAGGCAATTTGGGGATGCTTTACAAGAAAAGATTAAGCAAATTTTTTAGATTTTGTGGTGGCTTTGTATCAGGGTTATAAATCCTGTGAGACAGAATGCGATCCTCGTATCACGGATAAAGTGTGGTACTAATTTTCCAGCCTTTAATACGTCTTTAAATCTTTTCTGTCCTTTCTCTGTATTGCGGTACCTTTCGTCGTTTTTATGGTCGTTTTCCAAATTGCCTCATTCACTCCGATTGACTACCAAACATAAAAACCTCGTCTCAATAGTTCCTCAATAAGATTTCCTCCGATTGCAGTCGGATAGACTTTAAACCCTTGTCGTAAATCAGCCCCATAATGGACAGAAAGAGAGCACTTCTACTTGCCTACAACTAACGACCGAATGGAGGGAGTTTCCCATTTCAATAAATATAAATGATTGAAGTCGGCTTATGTAGGGAACTGTTATGAAGGATTAGCACCATAAAACAGTTTCAAATTTCTCAGAAGTTCGCACGGTTACATCGGATTTAAGTGAGGATAGCATCATTGAAATCCCAATAGATACACGACGGAAAATTAAAACAGTCCAGTTGTCATGGCGTTTTTGTGACAGGTACATTAGAGGAACAGACTTCCCGCCGAGAACGATTTACATTTTGTCAAAGAACCAAGGTGCTTTGGGCTACTAAAATAATTTACAATAACTATTGACAATATTATTTCACATTCTTTATCACTGATAGGATCGGGCAATGTTTTGAGCGTTAACTGGAAATTCGTGAATGGAAATTACATAGAGTAATCTAAGCTAGAACTACGGAAAAGCCATTCAGAAGCGATAGGGCCTCAACTAGAGCTGAACATCGATTACACATTATTAGGATTTTATGAAAGTCACTTCTTTATTTTGTTTGGTTGAAGGTGTTAAGCTTTGCTCTTTGAATTAAAAGGTTTGTTACCGCTCCCTTGTAATTTCTACACCTTCACCTATCATTAGTGTGTGGCCGTACCTCGATTCAGGACCTATAGATGATACCGGCCATAGTACAAATCTAAATATGACAACTTAACAAACAAACCACAGCTTCTTTGTATCATTGCCAAAGACTGAACACACCAATACATGAGCTGGATAAAAATGTTATGAACTGAAATATATTAATGTATTCTTAATAATTGTGTAACGAAAATTGAATATTTATTTTGCTGCAAGAAGTACATTAAATGTATATAGACCTGTGGACATTTTCATTTTGAATATTTTCACATTCTCATATTTTGGGGGTCTAAAATGCCTCTTTTGATACAATAGAACATTTTAGCACAAGGAAAGGCTACCAAACGTTTTTGTGACTATGATTGACAGTTCCGGTTTTCAGGTTTTGTGAATGTGACTGTTGTACAAGTGTTGGGTTTGCACGGGGTGGAGAACCCGAATTTTGACAGAATTATCAAGTGGAGCTAAAAAACATTTTCAATGCCGGGGTCGGTCGGGGTCAATGCCCATTGTTTGTTTGGGGGTTAAATTAATGTCAAATTTATCAAAACAAATTGTTGACTTGTCCATAAATTTTCTAAAAACTTGGGTGATACTTGAAAGACGGAATACCTTACACCAAGTATGCAAATGTCAATCTAAAAATTCAAACAAACAAAAATACAATAAAATTACTAAGTGAAATGAAATTGCAGATGTTGGTTTCATCTTTCGTTTCAGATTATTCAATAAATTCTCTGTTTACGTCAAAGCAGGGGAAGCTTTGTGAAAAATAATTTTGAGAATAATATACATGTAATAAATAAATTTTATTTGTAGAAGAAATTTTAGGAATGATCGATTAATATTTTGTACATATTCAAAATACGCATATTCATACAAAAATATATCAGAAATATTTCCGGAAATACCATAAAATTATTACCTTTTCGTTAAGTTACTGCATACAAACACTGCATGTGTAATTCTTATCATTTTTGTTATTTTGATTTTAAATCAAAGGAATAATTATCTCAATAGAATTGATACAACAATTTTACTTAGTACAGGGAGTAAACATGCAAGTATCTCTGCCTGCGAGGGGAAAGCAATGTGAAGCCATAACTTTCGTTTAATCTGTCTTTCGTCGTTTATATATATATATATATATATATATATATATATATATATATATATATATTTCAAATTGAAAATCAATGACATATAAACCATGTGTGATTTTGCTTTGTCGTAATTAAATATTAGCTTGTCAAGTGTCAAGAAATAATTCAAACTACTGATACGAATTATTAAAACGTTTCTAACCAATTCAACTATAGAAATAAAGAAACGAAATTAACAAGAGTAAAACAAATCGGAATAATTCGTGACACCTTTCCATTATTCTCGGTCACACAGTAACCCCCTTTATCAAATAGATTTCTGGGTATCTACGGGGATATTCGGAAGGTCTCGGTCCCGCACCTTTCCCCCGCGCGACCCCGAAGCTGTCAGGTTTTCGGGTCTAAGTTTCTTTGAGGCGATCTAAAGTGACCCTATAATAAACATATCGGATTCCTCCCATCGACTACACTATTGTTACAAACTTGGTTTATTTAGCGGGGACACGATACGGCTTTTTGAGAAGAAAAAAGCACACAAGCTTGAAATAATAATTTGTTTGCGCTCGAAAAACATTGCTCAGAAAATGGTATTTCAGCGACCTTTTAGTTGAAAGAAGTGCGAAAATTAAAAAATTATTGTTTCTCTTCAAACTTAAAAAATCTCATCGTGTTTACATGCAGCTATTGAAACAGACATGTTGAATATAAAATATTATCTATTTATGTTCCAATACTCTCTAACCTTGTTCAGAAATTAGAGATATTTATAAACATCGTAGACGTCACATTCATATCTCTAAAGGAAATATTGTAAACTGGTGTAATGTACACTGAATTTTCTTGAAACTTATAAACTGAAAATTTGAAGCTGGCGTTTAGTAGTATTCATCTATAAAATTTAGAACAGTGAAATGAAATATTATTTCTACAGAATTTGGTTATTTATATATACTATCTAAATTTCTTTCCGAAATAATATTTTGAAAATATCTAATAAAAACTCAAATAAATAAAAACGGATAATTTAGAAACAAATAATAAAAAGATAAATAGGGAGTAGAAATTAAGTTTGTTTTTCAGGAAATACATCGGGATGAAAGTCTTTACTAACAAAACTTGTTTTTTCTGGGTTTTTTTTTTTAATGGTTTGCTATAAAAAAAAAAATTGGGGTCAATGTGAAATACCCATCGAATTTAAGATTGCTATACACCATCGATTTTCAAATACAATACTATAAAAACTAATTGCAACTACACTCCAGAAAAATACCGACATATCTCCACAAATTCTAAAAAGATATTGCATCATCCTATTGGAATGAATATAAAAACACGAACGTCAGGATTCAGAAATTCTTCCTGGATGTCCCAGTTCGTGAAATCTCAGCCGATGTAAGTCCAATGAATGTTTATTCTTAAAAGTTTTACGATACCAGCAAACCAAAGTTATAACACAAACGTATAAGCATTTCGTCGCTATCAACACTACCACAACAATTATTATTAATCCATGTGTATCCATCGAATAGTGGTCAACAAATGATTTTGTGGAGAAGAATTCGTGGCATAAGAAAACGAGAGAAAATGACAAACGACTCTCGTAATATTAATTTATCACCGGGGCAATGTCGGTGTCAGCTCATCTATTTCCAATGTAAAAACTTCTTCAAATTCAACCTGGAATCTAGCCCTTGTGAATCGGCAACTAATTTGCAGGCAATCCTGTTAATGATGTTTGCCATTAATTTCTCCTTTTTTATCACTTGTTCAGATCTGCATTGAAAACGTGATACCTTCTTCGCATTGATACCTTAATGGGACAATAAAAACAATATTTTTTAAAAAGTTTTTTTTTACATTCTGGCTGCCCCCGACAGACATAAATCAGACTCCCTGACATACGTGTCGCTATTTAGACCCAGTTATTGTGTGGCGTGCCATTTCTGTGTTGTGGGGTCTTGTTTTAAAAACACACACGTGGGGAGAGAGAAAACGAGAAAGAGAGACAGAGGAAGAACGAGAGAAAGAGAAATAAGTGTTCATGTAATTAATCCATAAGATTAGAACTAGTTAAAAACAGAACATTGTTTTAGGTTTGAAACTGCATGACACCAAACCTAAATAACAGGGTTATCTTTCTTGTGCTTGTCTTTGAGACTAATTGGTGACCACTTCATAGTTTCAGCAGCGTGTCAATCTTTTTTGCCCTTCCCAGGCTTTATGACCCCTCTTTCTTCTCTCTCTCTCTCTCTCTCTGTTGAGTTTCCTCTATGTTGATACAGGGACACGGTTAATGGAGGTATCTGTTGTAAGGAGAGTTTTGGGATTCCTCATTTGCTTTGTTATCTGCTCGGTAAACAGAGATGCGGGTTTTTGTTACGTAAATCATCACTTTTATTTCGCAGGTTTTTATTTCTTTTAACTCGAGAATTTCTTGATTACCTTTTTCCCTTTATGCTGCTTTCACTGAAGATTTCATCTTTTTAATTGTGAGGATGTTTTAATTGACTTTATTGCATAGAGAACTTTGGGAATTGTGATAAACTTTTAAAAGGTTCACGGGCGATCTTGTTGGTGGCGATTTGTCGCAGTGTGTTAAAACCAATACCCAAAGAATGTTCTAATTGTGCGATTCTTACAATACATGTGTACACCTGCAAACAAAAGAATAATTTGGGACATTCCTGGCGCACGTTTTGATTAAAAGGTAAGTTTTTTGGTTTGATTTGTTAGAGTTTTCCCACGATTGTCAGTACCAGCTACACATACGAGAACCCTCCTGGCATCCCTTGAATTTCGCTGTACAGTTGTAAGTGCTCTGATAAGTGAATTGCCACTGTCTATTGCCCCCGTGACTTCGCTTAAAGTTCACTTTCTTAACGTTAAATTGTGTAGCCATTGTAACATTTGATGGAAGGCTATCGATACCATCCATGATATTAACATAATATCGGTATACTGCGATCATGCCTGATATTAAGACGACATTGTCCAGATATATTAAAAACTTGTTAAAAAGATAACGATTATTAATTTTCAGATGGAATCAGATTAATTTTAGTTACGACTGGTAACTGTACGTGTAGATAATTACACGGACCACTTCCAACACCGTGTGACATGTGTTCAATAATTAATGCAATGATAGAATATATGTTGTACGGAAGTCAAAATGTGTTCCCGAGGTTAAAAGTCATTTGACCTTTGTTTTGAAGAGGCGGGTGGGTTAATGTCATATAACAAAGAAAACAAATAGCTATAGGTTTGTTTGTTAACACTGTCTGGCTCTTTGTATTTTCCACTCTGGTATTTCAATCATTACCTGAATGAATAAGAAAAGCTTTGATATCTTCAAAAATGGTGATAGGCCAGATGTCATCATAGATGCAGTTTATCAAACTGGGGTTACTAAAAGCTATTTTGTTTCGCCAAGCTTTGAACCTCGGAATTTGTAAGATGCGTCTAGATGGGGGTTCCCTTTCTATAGACACCCAGTAGGCGCATCAGATTTTTATGGGACTTCGGTGACAATTTTTTTCTTATGATATATGTATTTTTGTCAAACGCCGAATGACAGGAAATCATGGATAATTAGGAATCCAACCAATTCCTTGTTCGGGAGTTGAATACAGCAGAAAAGTGTACCGGAAATCCCATGGATAGGAAGTGGGAGAGAGCAGTGTGCGCGTCGCAACTTATGAGAGCTAAAAAAGTGATATTAAATCTCTTTTGCATTTCTTTTGTCTTCCTGTCATTTTGCGACCGAAGACGATGCAAAACAGTGATGGATGACTAAGTTCTATACAGTTGACTGCAGAACGTATCCCTGTTTGCTACGTTACCAGGTTTCCGGGACTCACAGTGTGGTTCTTGCAGAGAAGGGATGTACAGGAAGTTAATCTAATTCATTGTATGCAGATCCCGACTTTTGTTTGATTGGGCAGTTCAGATCAATCCTGTCCCTATCTCATACCCTTACTTAGATAGTTAAACAGATGCCGCAGTATTGGCAGTGATTAATGACTAAAATATCGATACAAAATTCACCAGAATTCAATACGATCTGGAAGCGCTGAATTTCATTTCCATGTTTTTGTATTTCTTGAGGAAATATCAATGTATTCGATTACGGCACATTTATTCACATAAAAACGAATGTCGTGTCGACTAAAATCAAATATGACAGGATTGCCGATATCAAATAAGTTATATCATTCACTTAAATCGCGAGGAATTTTCTTTGGGAGGAAAGACAATCTATCAATTATTGGAACTAAACAGCTGATGGTAAATAACACTTAACAGACATGTATTCCAATTTCTTTCATATTTTCATTGCAAAAAAGGCATCAAATATTACTCAGTATTATTCACTTAATCTGATTAAAATAGAGGGTTCAAGGCGGGTTTGACCGGTAAACAGGGTATGCTTACCCCTCCTAGGCATCTGCTTCCATCTCTGGTGTTTCCAGGTGTCCCTATTTGCCCTGCTCTCAATTCTGTATTCTTTATAGGATTATGAGATTGATTACTGTTCGTTTTCTTCAACCTTTTCATATGTAACATGAAAGCATGCATGCATATAACCAGCTTACCTTAGACAATAGTTCAAGTGAACTTTTCTGATTAAGTATTGTCCAACATCTGTCTGTCTATCTATTAGGCATACAATTTTCATATTCTCAAGAATCACTGGATTCAAACTGAAGTTTATCACAAAGTATCGTTGGGTATAAGAATTCAAGTTTGTTCGTTTTTTACCAACGAGGGTCATTTTCCATCCCTTCCAGGGTTGGGGAGGGGTACAAGAGGGATTGAAGCGTTACGTAGGAATATACAGAGAATTAAAAATTTCCTTTTTTTTCAAGATCCAGAAGGATATAATGCAATGTATGTCTAATTGATATATCTAGTATGTTCTCACAATGCCTTCTGATGTGGGAGAAGGGTAGCTGATAGGCATTAGAGCTATATATAGGGATGTCTGAGAGTATATAGGCTTTACAAACTATTCGCTTTAAGAACTACAACACAATACATCTCATGTTGATATCAAAGCGTCCTTCTGTAGAGTAGATCAAAGTTGTTTGCAACATCATTTCCTGGGCATGGTGAGGTTATAATTGGGATTTAATACATATTTGGGGAAATTCAACTGCAACGTCGAGCAATCTGACTTGCTGACCTCTTCTATACAGTAAGTTTGTGGCACGATATTAGCACGACTGCAAGACAGCTAGAGATCACACCAATGTTTCAAAAACTCGTTGATTTACCCTTGATCCGTTATTTAAACACCCGATTAAAACAGGACATTAAAGAATATATGAAATCAAAAGATAAAATTAAATGAAAACTATAATCAGCTTGAATTTTAACTAACTCTCAACAGCTTATTCCTTTCTTGTAAATCACACCAACAACTCATTGTTACCTTGTACACTACAACAACAGCTTATCACCATCTCGTAAGCAACACAAACAGTGTATTTCTTTCTTGTATACAACAGCTTATTGCCATCTTATAAGCAACACAAATAGTGTATTTATTCCTTGTATACAACAGCTTATCGCCATCTTGTACACTACAACAACATCATATCGTTATATTGTATATTACAACAACAGCTTATCGCTATCTTGTACACTACAACAACAGCGTATCGCTATCTTGTATATTACAACAACAGCTTATCGCTATCTTGTATATTACAACAACAGCTTATCGCTATCTTGTATATTACAACAGCTTATCGCTATATTGTATACCACAACAGCAGCTTATTGCTATCTTGTACATTATGCCAACAGATAATCACCATCTTGTACATGACAATAACAGCTTATCGCTATCTTGTTCACCTTAACAATAGCTTATTGTTATATTGTACATCACAACAACAATTTATCGTTATCGTGTACACTACAACAACAGCTTATTGTTATCTTGTACACTGCAACAACAGCTTATCGCTATCTTGTACACTACAACAACAATTTATCGCTATCGTGTACATGATAACAACAGCTTATCGTTATATTGTACATCACAACAACAGCTTATCGCTATCTTGTACACTACAACAACAGCGTATCGCTATCTTGTATATTACAACAACAGCTTATCGCTATCTTGTACACTGCAACAACAGCTTATCGCTATCTTGTACACTACAACAACAATTTATCGCTATCGTGTACATGACAACAACAACTTATCGTTATATTGTACATCACAACAACAGATTATCGCTGTCTTATACATCACAGCAACATCTTATCGCTACCTTGTACATGACAACAACAGCTTATTGCTCTCTTGTACACAAAAACAAAAGCTTATCGCTATCTTGTACATCACAACAACAGCTTATCGCTAAATTGTATACCACAACAGCAGCTTATCGCTATCTTGTACATGACAACAAAATCTTATCACTATCCTGTACACTACAACAACAGCTTATCGCTATCTTGTACACTACAACAACAGCGTATCGCTATCTTGTATATTACAACAACAGCTTATCGCTATCTTGTACACTGCAACAACAGCTTATCGCTATCTTGTACACTACAACAACAATTTATCGCTATCGTGTACATGACAACAACAACTTATCGTTATATTGTACATCACAACAACAGATTATCGCTGTCTTATACATCACAGCAACATCTTATCGCTACCTTGTACATGACAACAACAGCTTATTGCTCTCTTGTACACAAAAACAAAAGCTTATCGCTATCTTGTACATCACAACAACAGCTTATCGCTAAATTGTATACCACAACAGCAGCTTATCGCTATCTTGTACATGACAACAAAATCTTATCACTATCCTGTACACTACAACAACAGCTTATCGCTATCTTGTACACTACAACAACAGCTTATCGTTATCTTGTACACTACAACAACAGCTTATCGCTATCTTGTACACTACAACAACAGCTTATCGTTATCTTGTACACTACAACAACATCTTATCGCTATCTTGTACACTACAACAACAGCTTATCGCTATCTTGTATATTACAACAGCTTATCGCTATCTTGTACACTACAGCAACATCTTATCGCTATCTTGTACCCTACAACAACAGCTTATTGCTATTTTGTACACCATAACAACAGCTTATTTCTATCTTGTACACCACAATACAGCTTAATGACATCTTCTACACCTCATCAACAGTTTATTGCTCTTTTGATAAAGTATCATATTATTTTTCAATAGCTTGATAATGGAATATTGCAAAATAATTCATGTACGGAGAAGCTGAAGTCATCCCGTTCGTACATCAATTTAGACTTGCATTTTAGAACCATTACATTTATGTATAGATATAAGATCAAATATCTACTTATATTCTTTTTATTGCAACAGAGTTATGGGTACATTCTCGAGTCAAGAGGTCACGGCTACGCAGTTTTACCGTGACGTCATTGAAAAAACGTCCATATGACACGACAGTGTGTGAAAAATAAAAGTATCATTTTTAAAACGATATTTTAAGCGCGTCGTTGGATTTGATCATGTGACTGACTGTATCTCTATTGTATATGTATTAAAATGATACCTTATTAAATGTCACACACCCCCCCCCCCCCCCCACCCCCCCCCCCCCCCCCCCCGCCTGTGAAAAGATTACTCATCCTTCCTGGGTATTTGAGATGAAAACCGAGAGAAAATTACAATACATCAAAAAGTAAATAAATAAAACCTATATTGCGACTTGCTGCTAAATATGATATTGCCATAGAGAAAACCAGTGCACCGAAAGCTCCCACAGACTTAACGGTCTTCTTTCGACATGCCTTACAACTCACGTGGATGGACGTATTTGACACAAGCAGATATAGTTTGATGCCCGGATGCTGTTATCTCCCCTTTTATCAGTTCGTCATGTTTTTCACACGTTTTGTATGGTAACAAAACACCTCTATCGCCGAGACAAGCCCTTACTTTCTGGCTCGATTTGTCTGATTGTTGACACCCAAGGTGAGATGTGCAAAGTCGAAATCAATTCGGAAATTTAGAAAATAGAGATCAAGAAACACCCAATAGTCTTTTCGAGAATATTGTATTCATAAACATTCCACACAAATATCGTCAGAGAAATTCGATTAATTTTTTTCACCGGGCTAAATACACGAGATTCTTGTGTTTAATTTTAGTTTTTTGAAATTATTAGAAATGACAGTTGGAGGTGAGTGCTTTCAACAACTGGTAATGTTAGACTATTGATAAATATTTACCCAGACAGCAAATTCTCAACAGAGAAAAAGTCTACAACTTTGACAGGACTGCGCAAAGCTTCACAAGAGGCATATCACTTCAACGTAATAGTTACCGTCTGTCAGAGTTAATAAATTCTCTTGTAGTAGGGGTAGTGTCACAGGCTCTAATTTGATCCAAACATAATTGTGTTATATGAATAACCTTAAATACCCAGACCGTAGAATGTGCTTATGGAAGAAAAGTTTTGATGCATTGGCGATATACCTGCTATTGTTTATTGATTCAGAAATTAGCTTATTACATGCATTTTGCGGTTCATGTAGATTGTTGCACTTCTGATGACAGAGTTTAGTAGAGGAAGCTTCTTGTCTTGTTGATGTTGGATCAGATCTGCAGTCATGTTTAACAGTATCAATTAAAGCAATGCTTCTTAACCGCCAGTGCTCTCGCTCAGTCCAACCATTTCTTCCCGATTGGTTCTCTACTGCTCTGACGGATTGTAGTGAAAACCAAGAATTAAAATCACAAAAACAAATGTTTACAAATCTCTCAGGCTCAAAAAGGGTTTTTCTCTTTGATAAAAAAGTTAAAAGAAACAAGCGTTTAGTGAGAAAAACCAGGAGTGCGATCTATTTCACAGACTGGAGGAGATCCGGGAAACTATCTTTTTTATGCTTTTTGCTTCATGCTGGGAATCAATGTGTTTTGCCTTACAGAGTATCAAATTTTAATCTTGTACAACTTCTTTCAGACCCCAGATCTGATTTGAAGCTGTGATAAAATTCATCACTCGTCAATTCCTCTGTACATATTGGAGTGGACTGCTGGAATAGTTCAGGCTATTTACTTGCTGAATTTACACATCTTTTTCCGCTCGTTTTTTTCCTTCTTTTTAATGTATCAAAAACTCTTCGCTAAATGTATTTTCTAATGTTACTTATGTATCTAAAAAATATTACAGATACATAAAGTGAAAGGAAATCAGATAGCACACACAAAAAATGACGTCTTAGTAACGATAAATCACTGACATGCCCAGAGATCGAAGGCATGTGGGGTGGGGGTGGGTCCTGTAGTCTGAAAGGTCAAGCCGCGGAAAGATCAAGGCATGCGAATAATGAATAATAGGTAATCAAGTGCAGTATCTTGTTTTAATTCTAAATTCTTTTGATTTTCTAGAAAATTTTATATTTTATAATTGCTATGCTATTTCCAATGGAAAAACAAGTCGTACACCTGCTGTGGTGTTGCTTTTGTAATACCCCCTTAAAAATTCATGTCCAAAAATCATGATATATTGCACATGGTATGGAATGTACCATAATCAAATAATGACGAAGGGGTAAAAAATTAGTATATTGTAATTAGGGAATGACAATAATGTAGGAAACATCTTGTAGTTTACGAGAGAGAGAGAGAGAGAGAAAGAGAGAGAGAGAGAGAGAGAGAGAGAGAGAGAGAGAGAGAGAGAGAGAGAGAGAGAGAGAGAGATTGGTACAACTGTGTCGTCGTTAAGAACACAATACATGGGCTTTGTTTGTCTGAGATACGTAAATTGACATTTTGAAATTACTGAATTCCCTTGTGGAAACTCTCTTGTACAAAAAGAGCATGGTGGGGGTATTTAGGGTATGAATGGAATCGAATCCTCCAATTCTTGCAGATAAAATAAATCAATATTTAACATCGCCCTTGCCAAATACACTGTCTTATTGTATAAAAATATAAATGATCATTTAACACTGCTTAAAAATAACGTTGTTGGTTACTTAGAATTACTTCCCTTGTCCAGTCAGGTCGACATCATGTCTCGTAGTTATTTCGCACGATACTGTCACTCTAATACCAAACGTTACTTGGAGATTACATTTCTCTGTGTATCGTGTACCATATTTCTGAAAAAAGGTATCATGAACTAAAGTCTTGCGCAAACGGGATATTTTTTGTTGTCAAATGCGATAACACAGCCTGTGGGGTTTTCCATAAAGTTTGGTTTCATTTGCCGCAACCATGTAAGTAGACCAGTATGTGATATTTTCATATATAAGTACTAGAAGGTTGCTCAAATGCTTAAAAGGTCAATGTGAACACACTATGGACTCAGAAATTTGTCAGTCATATATATTTATTTACATTAAATGCTTGATATTTTAAACATAAGCAAATCAAGGAGAGAATATTTTTTGGATTGTACGCATGCTGTTCAATCCTTATTCATTCAAATAGAAAATATCGCTAGGACTCGCTCAGTATTCTCGCAATTAGAGTCATCTCGAAAAACAAAAAACCACCCCACGAAAGTTAAAGCCTCGCTAATAACGTTTATCGCCATTATTTAAATCAATTTACACTATTTGAAGAAAATGATCAGACAGGGGTACTAATACGTATATGTAAATAGCGACTTAGAGTACAAAGGTCGTTTTAAGGTACACTGCAGCTCCACCATTAGGTGACTTTTTAATACTAATGGTTCAAAGCAGTAAAACTGGTTTAATTTTTACTTAATATAGTTTAATTTAACCAATAACCAAAGAAAATATATAAATTGCATGTCAGACATACATAAACAGAAGTTACATGTCAGGACCAGGGAATCTCACGTTTTCATTAAAATGTAAAATAAAAAATACATAAAAACTGGTTAGGAAGACAAAATTTGAATTTCAGCAGTTTAAAACAAACTGCTATTTTATAAATATATATTCTTAGCACACTGATTTTGACTACGAATAACTCCGTTTACTTGACCAAGATATAGGGCTCACGGGGTGTGATTGGTTGACAGGGGATGCTTAATCCTCCTGGGCACCTGATCCCACCTTTGGTATATCCAGGGGTCTGTGTTTGCCCAACTCTGTATTTTGTATTGCTTATAGGAGTTATGAGATTGATACTGTTCGTTATCTTCGCCTTTCATGAATCAATTATAGATACCAGGGGAAGCATTATATAATAGACATACAAGTGAGAACATACTAACATAGGAGTTAGTGTCTTTGACAACATTTTTAAATACATTGTTTAGGTAATTGATTATCTATGGAAAATATAAAACTTTTCAGTATCAAATAGTTTACCAGATTTAATATATATATATATACCCAGTGAATAAAACCTCCCCAATAGATATATTTCTAAATATAAAAAAACCCTAAAAACCTATGACGTCACACGAGAGGGTGGAACTACCTTAAAACATTTCTTTTATACTATGCACATGCCCGATATTTGAAATGAAAGGCTTTCGGTCGATTGTCTCCAATTGTTGTAGTATTTGATAGTGGGTGAGTGCTTGTTTCGTTCCTGTACGAAACAGCGCTGTGTATACATTCTGCATGCAACACGTTCTTTCTGTATCTTTCTACCACCTGCATTCGCTTATATAAAGAGAGCGTTTTTCGTTGACACCAAACATGAGCTAACGGTTTATTTACCCTGTTCTACAGCACTCCAACAGCCAGCCCCTGTCGGTTTCTCTGTGGTATCTGTGATATATCAACAAAATTTAAGTCACCTGTTCCTTTCGCCATCGCCTGTATGTCAATCAGGAAAGTTAAAGTCCCTGGTTTCTAAACTATATTTGTAAGTGCTATTCTAGAAAGTCACCAAAGCCATTTCATTGAGAACTTAATTTCATTGATCTATGTAACATGCCTACTAACAATACTTAGTTTATATGGTTTATTCTAAAAATCAAGCACAATTCATTTCGTGAAGAACCGTATTTACGAAATTATTACCACCACGAGGCATCTTTGCAAATTCAATTTATACGGATACTAATATCCCAAAATAAATTCGAGGATCAAACGCAATTTCTAGCTTGAGAATAACTGATGTTGAAGTTGTGTAAAAGTGTATTGGAGCGAGGTTTTGAATATTCATCACACTTTTGTCTGATTTTGTAGTTTTCAGCTTCATTTTACAAATTTCATAAACGAATCATTGGACCAAACTTGCTACAGGCAGCGAATTTGATTTTAATGCAGATTAACTGATGAATGTTCAAAGCAGTGAAAACACGTAATGGCTAAACAACGAGCTAATCGCACATCACAACAAAATAGGCTTCATTGAATATCTCTCTTTATCCCTCTGTGTGTTTGGAATGACTGCATCTTAAAGATGCAAGACATGGGAAATGAATTTGGTATGATAAGATTTGTCTTATAAACTTCAATCATTTAATGGTATATACCTTATTTGTTTTCATAATCTGATCTCTTGACTTCAGTGGCCACGAGGATGATATACCAGATGGGAAAAATTTTACAGACTAGTGTTCACTGGCGGATCCAGTGAGGGCGGGAGTTGAAGGGTTCCACCCTGAAAATTTGCCGTGTTGTGGCATTTCCCCTTTCAAATATAGAATAAGAATACATCATGCTTCCATGTCTTCAACCCTTACGTATGAATCTCCAGCTAAGCATTATACTTGTTCAAGTTGCCACCCTCTTGCTGAAATGTACAGTATATGACCGATGCAATATAATATGTTCTGCGTGATAATCCTATGTGTGTGTTGTTTTCATTTGACTGTAGATAACTTTGTTGTGCAGTGCTATTGATTAGAACTAGCTACATTATTCTTCATCGAATTTTAGCATCACTGTATGGTGCACATTGAAATACTGAGGTTTTACACACCAATTAATGGAAGTTGTATTGCAAGATGCACAAAAATTTTGTCAAAAAATCTAGATCCACCATGTAAGGGCCTTCTATAAAGGGCGGGGTTGCGGGGAAATGTGCCCTTTTGAAATTTGTCACTATTATTTTCTTCAAATGTGAGATGCTTAAAGGCAAGGTTTGCCTGAGCTTCTGATCTCACATGGTCCGGCCAAAATGTCAGAACCCCGGCCATTACTTTTGAATATTAAAACGTCACTACAGAAGCAATATTTGTTGCATACAATATCGTTAAAGAACACAAAGGCAACATAAAACTAGATTCTCTCTTTGCGTTTATGTACTAACTCACAGGAGAAATGTCCTCTGTCTCTCTTTGTTTGTTAAATGATGTTCATAGGATGTGCCTCCTATCTCTCCCTCGTAGGTGCACAACTAAAAATTACAAAAATCGCGAGGTAGGATCACGTGACCAGTAAATATTTACTCTAAAGAGAATAGTGCAGTACACTTGCTGCAGTACTAAAATGGCTGATGAAATGGCCGATTTAGTGTCTTTAAACCTTTAGAGGTATAATTTTATATGACATTTTCGCTTTGGTAATGCCCATGTAAGATTCTTTAAAAAAGTTTTATATATGACTTTTATTGGTGTAGGGTTATAAGAAACCATTTTTGATGTATAACGCTTATTTTTGTCGTGTAAGAATCCTTTTTTGTATAACACTTATTTGTGTAGGGTAAGAAAACATTTTTGTATAACACTTATTTGTGTAGGGTAAGAAAACATTTTTGTATAACACTTATTTGTGTAGGGTAAGAAAACATTTTTGTATAACACTTATTAGTGTAGGTTAAGAAAACATGTTTGTATAACACTTATTGGTGTAGGGTAAGAAAACATTTTTATATAACACTTATTGGTGTAGGGTAAGAAAACATTTTTATATAACACTTATTGGTGTAGGGTAAGGAAACATTTTTTTTTTTGCATAACACTTATTGGTGTAGGGTAAGAAAACATTTTTTGTGTATAACACTTGTTAGTGTCGAGCCAGAAAACATTTTTGGACATTCTTGTATATCTACTTTTCCATGGTTGACTTGTAGTTCTTTCAAATGCTTGTAATACCCTTTGTTTAGAAATATTTGTTTAGAAATATTGTACTACATATAGATGTTGTACTAAATATTGTGATACATATTCACAGCCCATCCCACAATGTATGAAGTTCAACAATCTTCGGTCTGCTTTCAGGTCTTCTCTAGAATTTCATTTTCATTTTTATTGTATCACTTAGCCATTTGAAACATTTCTTCTAGCACTTTTAGCATCGCACTGCAAATGTTTTAAAAGATTTTAGCATACATAAACATATTCATTTTATTCATGTATTGATTTAGTTTGTTTTCCCATCTTTAAACACATTCAAATTTAAAATATTTCTTGGTACAATGCGATATTTACACGGATTTGCTTACACATGGGAGTTCATTTCAGATCTTATAACCACAACTTTTGAATTATATTGACACTATAATCTCCGCGTATGCTATTTTGGCAGAAGTTGATGAACGACACAGATAACGTCTTGTTTGGTGAGCGAGAAAGCTGTTGCTGCTCCAATCGAATAATGTCACAGGCATATATACAAAAACATACAACTTCTGTATCAACGTCTATATAAACTAAATAATTGTTTCATCATGCAGATCGTACATAATAGAATAAAAATGAACCCGTCTATAACCGACTTTTCCTGATAAAAAATGTTCATTGAATAACTCGATCAAAAATAAATCGTTCTCGTTCATTCGATATAAATATATGTAAACTTAAAAAATAAACAGGCATATGTTAAATATTCCATTTTAATTATATGCACATCAAAAATATGTTCTAAATAATAATGAGGGTGGATTTTTTAAGCAGAAAAGTTAAAAAAAAAAATGATGTTCACAGATCAATGTCTTATTTGATTTCCTAAACATTGACGATTGACTACTTTCGTTTTACAATATGCAATTTGGTCGTGCACTCTGTGCTTGAATTGCACAGAATACGAAAAACGGGAGTAATATCTGGCATCATATACAAGTACACAAAAACACAACGTCTACAACAATAAGAAATATAAAGCCTGCGTTTGCCAGGAAAACACGAAATGTTTATCTCTAGAAACGTGATTCTCAAGTGACCGTGAAAGTCTGTGTGTTTCTATAAAGAAGTTTAGATAAGTTTTCTGAGTAATAAAGAAATTATTTTGTAAATTAAACACTTCACCAATTTGTTTTATCTTTGGGTCATGTAAATTAATCAAAGTTTCAAATTTATCCGTAAAAATTAAAGTAATTTAATATAACAGAGGGATACATCTGCCCAACATCTACCAAGAAGAATGTAGAGATTCACTTTCCTACTGTTTTCTGAATATTTCTACCTTGTATATTTTATACAATTTAGCATACCATTGATTCAAATTGTTTCAATCAGTTGAAAACCCAGGGACTGCATAAAAGTATACACTATTTTCACGCCAAATTTGTTTTTCTGTTTGTTTGTTTTTATTTTTATTTGTTTTGCTATTAAAAAAAATTGTCCAATGAAATACATGTATCTAAATTTTTATTTGAAGGAACTTTATACCATGAGTTTTTGTTTTATGTCTGATATATATATATCAAATAAATATTGTACTATTTTATGCATTTTGAGAGTAGAAAATAACATAAATAATTCGCATGATTTCAAAATAAAGTCAGATATGGATTTGTAAGAATAAAACGTACGTACACATGTTCGATAGATAAATGTTATTTTTTTAAAACAAGAATTTGATTTATTACTGTTAATCATATGCATTATTCACTGATTTTATGTTTTAATTGTTATAATGTACAAAACTAAGTTAAATTCGTATTTTTAAACTACATGTATCAGATGAAGAAATAAATTGATTTATTATGAAAAAAATCATACACATCTCAGATTGTAAAGTTTGAAAGGGAAAAAATTCGATTTATTGTAAAAAGCTGAAAATAAAAAGTAAAACTCGTGTCAGGTTGTAAACTTTGAATTTCCAGGATGGTTGCGTATATAAAATTTACAACATGGCGACTACGTGTGTGTCATAAAACACCCACCCAATTAAAGATTTACGATATCAACACTATCATGTAAAAGTTATTGAAATGGAACTTTGTACCTTGTTAATTTCGTCTGTTTGTTGTTTTGTTTTTCATTCTGCTAAGTTCTGTATACCAAATTTGACGATTACATTCCATACTAAAATTGCCTAAATTTAATTATTGTGCCAATTTTTAAAACCTAGCTAAAATTGAAAAAAACAAGTTTGATACAGAATATATTCCTTAATTTTATGTACAAAATTGTGAACTCCAAGTCATCCTTAATAGATAAAATAAAATGATATTTATAAACAGTTTTATAAACACTTTCCGTGTACGATTAGATAAATACAAGTACTTAAAGGAATATCACGATGTCAATAATCCGTGTTGATTGGACTGTTGGATGATGAACATGAGTTCTGACAGTAGAATTTGAGATCGTGGTTTGAGCTGTCCAGATTCCGGGTCCTGTGATTGATTAGCCTTCGATCTGGTCTGTCGGTTACAATATGTCAGGGAACCAAGAACATAGACACTGGACATTCTCTTTTTTTTTAAAAAAAAAATCCGGACTGAATTCTGTAATGATCAAGGATTTTGCGGATAAATTATGTAATGCAACTCTGGTTCTGAAGAAATGATTGCTTCAGAAATATCATTAATACTTGTATATCGCATTCCCTTTTTCGAAATGTCAAATGTACATTTAATAATGTATAAACATGAAATATTTGATATTCAAAACAGGGACCTTTTTAGTTACGTGAAAAAGTAGTGGCTAATTAAAAGAATATATTGTAATTGACGTAAATTGGATTTTCTTTAAAGTTAAGTTCAGTAATTACATTTCGGAATTTGCATTGAACTTTTAACACTTTCTGGTTGATTATAAAACCGTTTTGAATAAACCCGAGTGTTATTTTGGCACCAAACCGGAAATTTAATTAACGTGTTTGAATGGGTTTACAACTTACCTACTCACAACTGAAAACATCCGGGATAACCATTCCATAAAATAATTCTGATGTTTAAAAAAATCCCAATAATGAATCAACCAAAGCAAAAACCGACAATGATCAATCAGAGATAACAGACATTTAAATAATTTGAAATCAAAATTCAAACCTAGTGAATTAAATCCTGTTACTCAATTTAGAAAACTTGAAAGATCCGAAGGTTCCTTTGATGTGGTATTTGGTACAGATGAACCGTGACCCCCATTGTGGTGGTCATTTTCTGCTTTACATAAGACTGTCAGTTGTCCGCGTGTCCCGTGTCGGGTTCTTTCTTTCGCCAGTTTGTGATAGTCTGAACTAGGATAATTTATGCGAAAAATATTACCCTGAACCAAATTGATTATTTTTTCATTACATAGTCCCCACTTTTGTCGTAATCTAAGAAAAATTTTCTTTTCTGTCCTTTTCAGGTCTTTAAAGTTGAATGAAGTCTGAATCGCTTCACTGATTGGTGGATACCTCGTCACGTGACCGCTGAGTAGGTCGATGGTGGAGATGATTTGAGTTATCATAATATGACACATAGAAGGGGGAATGAAATAAATTTCAGCAACAGAGACATGCACAAAACCGCGTTTTATAACCACCCGGCCGTGTTTCAGAATTACTTCCCCGGCGATACAAATTACGCTTACGATGTTCCATATGGGCAATCAAACATGTCTCCGCATACAGGAGATTTCTACTCCCAGCCATCGTGCGCAGTGCAAAACAACAGTATACCATCTCCTAGTGGACCCTACAACGCCCAATACACAAGCTCAGAGGGGTTCTCCAACCACTTGACCGGAGTGGGCAGTCCGAATACTGCTCCTTATGGAAACAAAGGGGAAATTTATCCGTGGATGAAAGAATCGCGACAGAACTCGAAACAACGCCAAACAGCAGCTCAGCAACAGCAACAACAGCCACAACAGCAACCTCAGCAAAACCAACAGTCACAGGGACAGCCAGGACAGACTACACAGCCGCCGGGACCTGGTAAGTTGCCTCTCAGTTTGTGGCTTACTGTAATGATGTGGGAAATTTAACGTAGACATTTATAGTTCCCCCTATGACCGACTCCCCATTAAAACCTAATTTTCTAATGATGGATTCGGTTGTTACAGTGCGTTTATGGCCTGTTTCTGGAGATTGTTCGTTTTTTAGATGTCTGATACAGAAGACGATCTTCCAGGAATTATCCCTGATTGATATCAATTTGAGGGCACATCTGTTTACCCAACAGTAACGGATTGTTACTTATCATCCGATACAGAATTATTTGACTGTTGAAAGCGTATACATCCAATGATAGTCAGGGAATCGGTGGTTATGATCTATTGCATATTACTGATTTTCACCTGAGGCGGGTGCGTGGGGTGGCATCCTAAGTACTTGAAAATCTAATGTTATTGACAGAAAGAAAAAAGTTATGTATTAGCATATGTAGTAATTGTTACAACACGACTGATTAATTGTTTCGCAATGCATGGCCATGGATCAGAAAAGTCGAATTTGAGCGAAAAACACTATTTTTACATAATAACTGATTATCGTGTATGTGCCGGTGTGTGGTCTGTGAAGTAGATAAAAGGTTTAATTTAATTATAAGGAATGTAATAAAATATTCCGTAATGTGATAAATTTCTATACAGTTTTGTGTATTCAGCAATAAATCTAATTATTGGATACAGTAATTGAATCAGAAAGGATAAAATGTAATCAGAGATTGAACAGTCTACGCGGACAATTAATTGATTACAAAGAAATATTTATGGATAAATATACTCGTTAAGATCAAGTATAAACAAAACAATTCATTTGTAATCTATAATATATACTTCTCGGTTGTCAACAAACACATCGAGTTTTCGATGAATTCTGACATGATATTCCTGATAGTTGTTTAGTAGATATCAGAAATTACATGTCCATACAATATGCATATTTGCATGTTATTAACCTTTATGAATATTAATGTGTTTTACCGATTTATAATTTGGGAATTCCAATTTGTATATTACAATTAGTCAAAAACAGTTACTAAATTTTTAATGGATAATATTAAATAAAAATTAAGACATCATATATTTCAAATTCAGGATGTTAACGAATCCTTATTATTTTTAGAACCAACCAAGAGAGCACGGACGGCATATACCAGCGCCCAGCTTGTGGAGTTAGAGAAGGAGTTTCACTTCAATCGCTACCTCTGTCGTCCACGACGGATTGAAATGGCGGCGCTATTGAGTTTGACGGAAAGACAGATCAAAATCTGGTTCCAGAATAGGAGGATGAAGTTTAAGAAAGAGCAGCGCCAAAAACCGCATTCCGACAAGTGTAAACACGACGGGAACATATCCGGAAGTGAAAGTGACAGTCAAGGGTCAGCTTCAGGAGACAGACTTGCTAGTGATTGTGGGAAGTTGAGTCCGGATGACCTGGTGCATCCCCAATCACCACATGGTTTGCATTCCGTAATGAGTGCGCATAACACACACACGAACCACAAAACACCGCGTTCTCCACAAATCTCGTGCCAGAGCTTACGAAACCAGTACCTCACCGAAAATACCAACCATTACTTCCGGGAACAGGCCTCACCACGTCAGACACAGTCAATATCCCCACCGCATTATAACGACATGTACCAGCATTCACAACATCCGGTTTACAACCATCTCCCTCCCGATAATTCAGGATACCCTGCTTCGGGTCCATACAACGCCAACAGTCCCGTGTATCCTGATTTACCTCCCATCAGTGCTCAACTGGAGCCGGGGAATTCCCACCATTTTTCTTCCAACATGGGATATACGGCAGGGATTCCAAATTCTAATTGTTATTCTCAGGGTTCTTATGACTATGTGCCAAAATTGACACACCTGTAATATTTGTAGAATATTGAAATTTTTGTTAGATCTTGTAGTGTCTTCAAAAAATGTTGAAAAATGACGGAAGCTTACTTTTGATAAACTGCTTTGTATGTTTTAGTCCGTTAGTCTGGAATAATTTCATCATCTGGAGACAAGTGCAAAGTTAAGAAGTTGCAGATTTTATTGAGCAAGTTCCAAGTTTTCTTTTCAAGCTTTTGGATTCTCACATCTCTGTATATCCTGCAATAAATCTAATTGATTTCACACTATCAGAAATCATGGAGAGTAATACAGAGATCGGAATTAAATGGAAACGATAGCCTTAACGACCTGCCGGACTTGACACATTCTTAATAAAGTAATGATCTTTTAATAGTGTCCTCCAGCGATGAAATATACAGCTGTATTAGGATACTGGTCACTTACAGACAATGACCGCAATATGGTCGACTATCAACAGCTTTGCCATGCCGACCACCGCCCGTAATGAGCTTTGGGCGCAATAGGACTATATGCGCATGCGAAATTTTCAGAGAACGTTTTGAATATTTTGAGAAGTTGACAAAATAGAAGAAATGTATATTCTTTCAGTTTTTATGAACTAGTATATATGTAAGTAAAATGCAGGGTAATCTTTGTTATGACAAACGAGAATTTCATATATATATATTGTAATTTTTTCCTTTATTTGTCCGGTTTTTATCGTTAACGAGAAGACTTATTTTACATGTCTTGTAGATATTTCTTGTTTGCATGCTAAGTGATAGGATTGCAGACTAATAAAAGTTCTGTTTTCGACTACATTTAATATTTTGTTAGATAGCAACCCTTAATTCCCGTTAAACAATAAAATGTCAGATTATGATATGTGCACAGGTCCCTGTCCCCTTTGATTTGAAGTGTTGAGCAGTTATAGTCACCAATACACAATTCTATGCTACCTTCGGGGCTCACTGATATAATGAACAAAGAAATAATTATATTCTTAAAACTACAGTTCAGTTGATAATTAATCGGTCTTTTTGGCGGGAGACAAAAGACGATTGATTTTTTTCCTCTTCTGTTTGCTTAACATTAACACAGTTAAAAGCGTAACAGTAAATCGAGATCGACATTTCATCGGAAGGTCAGATGCGTCCCTAATGGACAGGCACATACATTTGTAGATGTGGGATGCCTCATAAAATATTCAAACAAGTAGTGATGGAAACGTGTTGATTGACAATAAATGCTAAAACTTTAAATCGCCAACCGAAATTATAGAAAAAAGTCATTGCAGATTTGAAAATCCGTTTTGAAAGAAAGAATGTAAACTGTTATGATAAAATCGCTATTCAGTTTCAAATTCTTCATTTTTGAGCAAGTGTCAGTTAGCATTATTTAAAACGTTATGGAGATTTTTATCTCTTAGTTCAATTAAAATTTTACCGCACCTAAGTTTAATACACGTCAATTTTAGCCACTGATCTTAGATGGTGGCGGATAGGCCGTTCGCGAACTTCAGAAATAATACTAGCCCTTTCAATCCAACAAAAAATATTTGCAGAAGTCGGCCTTTGAAGTTCAGGAAAATACCAGTCAATTGTTGATTGTTTTGTGAGTAAACATGCTGAATCAAGGATAATCGTGACTTGCTCCAACTCCTGGCTGTGAAACTGACACGAGAGCCATATTTGATCCAAAGCAGACGGTAGCCGCTGGTACCCGGCTGTAATGTCACGGGCTCGTACAGGCCCCGACAAAATTTGAGTATCAAAACAAATATGTCCATAACTTAATATGATCTGAAATTGCCGTCCTTTACATGTAGGTGAAAACTCGAACAAGATGAATTCGAGATTATGAATTTTAATTTCAGGGTGTTTTTCTTTTGGGTCATCTGAATCGCTTTGAACGGAAATCATCTGTATTTGAAAATTGAACAGTGCAAGATAATGTAATGAATACCGGTTTAATTGTTATTCATTTGAAAAGCTTGCTTTATAATTCAGGTCATATTTTAAATCCATTTTTAGATTTTGAAGCGAGAGATAGCTAACGAAATGAAATCTGATGATATTCATATTGATAAAACATTTCTGTATTTTTCTTGACTTTGGAAGTTTCTCACAATAGTGCGATCTTTTTACGGCGTAAGGTGAATGCAAAAGGAAAAACCTTTGTGGAAGAATATCGATTAATTGCATATCTACATGTACACAAGCAATGTATCGTGGTATAAACTTCACGCTAGGGGATGTGCAAAACAAATTCGAAGACTATGCACCCATTGTACAATTATTTGTGTCCCACTGCATATAATGCAAAATGTTTCTCATTCCAAATCATACATTGTTGATGATATAATTTTACTTCGTACTTGTAAACGCATCGGATACTACGACATACATTCCGATTATTTCCGGTTTCTTTGATAGATACATGTATTTCCGGTTTCTTTGATAGATACACACAATATAAATGTAAAGAAGTATTGAAAATAACATCTAATAGTACTAATAATAGTATGTAAAAATTGCATGCAAATTTTGTTTCTTAATATCCGTTTATTATCTCGGACCATAGAGATACTGGTATGAGCAACACATAAATGTAAAACCTTCAGAGACACAAATTAAAGATGCACTAAAAGTAATCATATATAAATATATATATTTACATTTCCTACGTTTTTTTCTTTTCTAAGTCTACAAATTGCATTGTTAGGCATTTCCTCATGAACACACTACAGTTGTAAACAATGCACTTACGAATACAGAACTGTTTTTATAAATGTACAGGTATATAAAGTACGTTTATTTTAACGGCAGAGTTGGTAGAATTTTCACTCATATGGAGACATCACCATAGCCGGTAAGTTAGGTCTATGCTCGACACTTACGGCCTTTGAGCAGGGAGGGATCTTTATCGCGCCCCGCCTTTTGTGACACGGGGCCTCGATTTTTGCGGTCTCATTCGAAGGACCACCCCATTTAATCGCCTCTTACGATAAGGAAAAGGTACTAAGGATCTATTCTAACCCGGATCTCCAAGGGATTTAACGGCAGGGAATTCCGGCAAAAAATGAAGAGTAGAATGTAAATAACGCGCTTTACGAAATATTAAGCATCGCAGTTCATTAAGAATTTATATATATATATATATATATATATATATATAGAGAGAGAGAGAGAGAGAGAGAGAGAGAGAGAGAGAGAGAGAGAGAGAGAGAGAGTAACAAAAAGATGTTTAGAAGCTCTAGGGGTGTATGTTTTCGAGTTTCTTTATTTTTCATAGGTAATTCATTGCCCACTGTAGATAAAGCCCTAAAATGACCAACGACAAGAACAAAATTTTAGGGGGAAATGGCCCCTTCCTAAGGAGAAACGAAAATGTTGTACATAAGGTGGCTAAAGATAACAAAAGATGTACAAAAAGCACTAAATCTACAAGCGTATTTACACTGCAAATTACATATTTGTTGCTTTGGGTGGCTAATCAACATGTTTCCTAGAGAATGGGCTGATCCACAATGCGCGAAGAGATGACAGACTATTCAAAATACGTTTTCGAACGTTCTTCATGAAGTATGTGACGTGAAACGTCGCGTTTCATGCCCTCATGTATTTTCAAAATGAAATTTAGTTTTTATATTTACATTCTACTTTCATATTCCGTCGGAATTCCAAGTCTTTAAAATAGGAGTACTATATTTTTCAAGATTCATAATGAATTGGCTATCATACAAGGCTCGGGTATCGAAGGCAAAAAATTAAGAATGTAAATATATTTTATAACATTTTCAATAATGAAATACTGAATTTATCCACTAAATAAAAATTTATATTTTCATATTGTGAAAATAACAACCGGAACTACTTGACGCAGTTTTCATCTGTGATTCATAAGATCACCTTCATTTTACGTTATATATAATTAATTTCTCATGTTTTTAATTTAAATACCCAAAATGAAATTAAATTAAAGTTGTCTTATTGTTCAAATGTAATGATTTATACAAATGCATATATTTTGCATGTTTCTTAAGGTTCTTTATTTTCTGTGTAATATTGTTTTGAACGTCAACATACATGTAGAATGAAACATACAGCTAAAAAGCGCTAAAGGAAAAACTGAAGAAAATGACATAAACAGAAAATTCAATGTTTTTGTTGTTGGATATAGAATTTCACTCGTGAGACAGGTTATTTTCATATTTGGACTGGCGCTTTGCACCCGTGAAAAAAATAATCCTGTCTCACTCACAAAATAAATTCTATATCCAACAAAAAACATCGAATATCCTCCATATATTTTACAGCATTTCTCAGTGTACCTTCATTGTATTGGACTGCAACAGAGTTATCAAGAAAACAAATGTTGTTTGTCAAAACAAATTTTACTAATGTGGATAGCTAGAAATCCAGAGAAAAAGATCGAATGCTTTTCTAATTTTGATTAGATGTTTTTGCATGAAAGGAATTTAACGAAGTATCAAAAACACGTAACAATACAAATTCTTAGAGGAAGTGGGTGAGTGTCAAAATATATGGTATTTACATACAATGTTTATGTTTATCAACGCTTAAAATATTGCAAACGACATAGAAAAAAATATTTCAAAGTGAAAAAATAAGGAATCTTATGCATTTGTAAGTGATGTTGCTAAGAACAGGGTTACCTACGTTGAACATGGTATTAAATTTTCCCTACAGGTATACTTTTTTCTCCTATTGGTGTTTTTTTTTTCTAAGATGGAAAATGTTGAAATGAAGTGCCTGATCCAGATTACACATTTTACCAATTTTAAAACGGACATATAAACGCGATTACATCCAGCTTAGTGGTAGCGAGCATAATCTTCTAATATCAAAGTCTTGAGATCGAATCATGCGGTATGCACATTCATTTTTCAATCTTCCTTTGATTTATAATCAGTATCATTAAACTATAATATTCGCTATATGAACTATAGGCGACATGAGTTGAATCAGGAGGGGATAACTGGCTATTTTGTGAGAAACTTCTGAGAGTCGTGTTAAAGTGGATAATCTCTCTTTGTACAACTGGAGTCAACCATTAAAAATTAATTCCATCGATCTATTTGATTGCTCAGTTGTAATTAACGATCTGAAGAGTGAAAACCAGTCATTAAAATTCTAATTTGAAAAAAAATGAATGGATTCTATTTTTTTGCTTTTTAAAATTGATAAATCATACTAAACAACGTGTTTCCATACAGAAATAGTCATGTATATATAATTAATTAGGTTTTGTATGGTAACATTTGACAAATTTTACAGAAAATAGCTTTGAAAGATAATTGTTTATCTTTCTATCCATACACCTGTAGTGACCTCGTGACCTCTGGAGTTACGGTGATACGAAATGATGACCCTCACCTTCAGCCGAATTTAGCGTAGACAAACGGGCGCCATGACTGTCAATATATTGCAGTATCCAACACGAAGAGGGACGTTCGATGGCGAGTCGCTTCTGCAGCTGAAGGCCTGCATTCTGTGAGCGTTTCCTTCACCCAGATGTTTTTTCCCATCTCCCTCGTTCCCGACTTTGGCACCCGCCGTGAACATATCTACTCGCTAGTGAACAGCGGTTTTGAACGAAACTTCCTGGCTCTGCAGCACGTCTTTAGATTTTCTCTAATCAATGACTTTGATCAGGGTAACAATATGAAATCTACATGATATCTCTTTCTGCAGCATGTTTGATAAAACATTCTAGTAGAGGGGATAGAGGTAAGAAATGGATGTCCGCAGACTCGTACACTTCTCCCTTGCTATTAATAAATTGTCAAAGTACATGCAGTTTTTGCATAACATTTACGAGCATCTTTATGTTCTCTCTAGCGAAATATATATATATATATATATATATATATATATATATACATGTATCTAGAAATGCACGTTTTCATCCTCGAATGATTGTTTTGTGAAGGAATAAAGCGTCCAGTATCATATAATAGATCCTGAAACACACCATACAGGTGTTAAATTTATCAATTCATAAATTAGATCACCACCCAGGCGTTAAAATGTTTCAATCTCACAAACGCCACCCCGCTGGGACGCTGCTGAGGATGTTTAACGCATCGCCACTTCATTTTTTTAGCATGAATAAAGTTAATTTTTCAAAAAAGAATTTTTAGCTTTTTACTACTTTTGATGTTAAAAGGGTGGTGCGATATTTTTGCATGCTAGGTGAATGACATAGTTTAATCGTATAACTAAGTCACATAGTGGATGTACAATCAAACACGGTGTATGGTATATTTGATATTAACGAAATCATTATCTGTCTTGTAAATGTGAAAAAGCGAAAATATTATAAAAACGTTAAGCACCAGAATAATCCCCCGTATCAAATTAAAGCTAAAATGAATCTTCACAGTTTAGTTCTGGGTAATGCTATACGTGATGTTTTACTCTTCAGATCTCCAGTACATATATGTACCACTCTGTACATGCAACCCCCTCCTCCCGCCCATCCTCTAACATTTCAATTAAATCATTGTATAACTTTTCAGGACCATACGGACACACAAACAGATTAACTAAATGGGTTGTTATTGTGTAAAGATAAATCGGTTGACTACAATTATCCGGGTAACTACATAACCTACAATGCATCTAATATCCTGTAAACTACATATAAGAGTGCAAATACCTACATTGTACATGTACAATGTAGGTTAAAAATCAACTTGGTGCATGTAGTTTATACAAAATAAATGAATAAAATGTTTTAAAATCAGTGTTAATCTTCCTAAAATTTGCGATTTTCCACACAATCTACATTATATTGCCTAACCGAGTCAGCTTTTAATTCATTAACCATTTTATTTATTATCCGATGTCAAATTCTAATGAATTTTAATAAACTGTACAAATATCTGCAGTTTCTGGTCTCAAAGCCTTAACTCTTCTCTGAACAGTTAATAGATATTTTAAAAATAGCTGCAACAATACCGCTCTTAAGGTTTTCGTTCTAATTGTATAAAGGACAATACAATGAATTAGAACACTAAACGTTTATGTGTGAGTTTCAATTGTCATATCTATGTATGTTAATTAGTTAAAACTTTAATATCCCTTATTAGAATTTACATTTGCAATGTTTTCGCCTGTGATAGATATCTCAACAAATTGTAATAATAGTCATTTCCTCGTGAATGCGTTGCAGTTGTAAACAATACGCGTGTGAGTCCTGATGGATACAGTACGTTTATCTTAATCAGTTAATGGTTAGGAAACTCCGACAGAAATAAAAGTAGAATATAAATAGAAGAAATAAACTTTTTTGAAAATACATGAGGGTATGAACGGCAACTCTTCGCGCTGACACACTTTTCATTTAGTGCGTTCGTAATTTCAAAAATAGAATTTATTTCATCAATGTTTTGCAGTAAATACTGTCAATTGTATGATAATCAGAGCAAAACATTCTTTCAATTTTTTTTCTCCCACAATAGACGTTTTCCATAGCGTAAAACATAACCGTTGACTTGTTTACAACACTACGATGTAGAGTGCGGTCGTTTGAATACATATCTTTGAAGAAAGGAACAAAGGAATTTGAATGCAATTTTTTAAATAATGTATATTTTCAAACTTTGTTTTGATCCCAAAGTAGATTTTTTTTTTTTTTTTTTACACATTTTCTGATCCTTCACACTACCACTTAATGCGCATGTTCACTATGCTTCCTAAAGGCTTGAAGATGATCTATAAATATTGGACATATAAATTAATGACCAAAATTGTACCTGTGATATCTGCAAAAATTATACAAATTCATAGAAAATCAAACTTTATTAGAACTCGCTTCCTTCATATCATTTTTAACTTGTAAAAACGAAATCACGTGCATCCCGTATCACAAAGGTGTTCTTTGTACCGTATATATAGGAAATCACGTGCATCCCGTATCACAAAGGTGTTCTTTGTACCGTATATATAGGAAATCACGTGCATCCCGTATCACAAAGGTGTTCTTTGTACCGTATATATAGGAGTGAAACATACATGTAACTTGTGAAATTTACAAGTAAATCTCAAACCCATACGTCAGTATGTTTATCGATCTCCCGGAGAATCGTGAAATACCTTATATTAGCTGACCATGCTTATTCTGAGGCCGCTTACGATGCTTGTCTGTTGTTTTCATTGAATTGTAATCTGTAATTCCCGCAAATTTTGCAATAAACGAAACGGACCGAAGCGCATTGCAAACGAATGTCCTAAGCATTGCCAGTAGGTGTGAGGTAATGTGAACAGGCTGACCTCTCCATACGCGTGAGATTTCCTCTCCAGATCTTCACATGCCAAGTTACTTGAGGACAAGCATTACGATCATAAGATTATGTATTTTTACTACAACTCCTGTCAGGTCAAGTCTCACAAAAATTATGGATAACTTCGTCCCAATATCGTAAACTGGCGTAGGAACAGAAATTGTACGCGTTACTCATCTTTGTAGTCGAGAATACCGGTAATTGATATCTACACCATTAAAGATTCACTATGCACGTGTATACACATTCATCATCAAAATGACAACAACAAACATAGTGTTCGCTTTTGTCTCCAAACTTCGTTGAAGTTTACAAATTAAAATCAAAACTAGTATGTAAATATACTGAACCCCATGTGATTGTCTGTAAATAACACTAAGAACAGTGTGGTTGTGTATAATACTGAGGACAGTGTGGTTGTAAATAATACTGAGGATAGTGTGGTTGTCTGTAAATATTACTGAGGACAGTGTGGTTGTCTGTAAATAATACTGAGGAGAGTGTGGTTGTCTGTAAATATTACTGAGGACAGTGTGGTTGTCTTTAGGTAATACTGAGGACAGTGTGGTTGTAAATAATACTGGGGACAGTGTGGTTGTAAATAATACTGAGGACAGTGTGGTTGTCTGTAAATAATACTGAAGACAGTGTGGTTGTCTGTAAATAATACTGAGGACAGTGTGGGTGTAAATAATACTGAGGACAGTGTGGTTGTAACTAATACTGAGGATAGTGTGGTTGTAAGTAAATAATACTGAGGACAATGTGGTTGTCTGTAAATAATACTGAGGAGAGTGTGGTTGTCTGTAAATAATACTGAGGACAGTGTGGTTGTCTGTAAATACTACCGAGGATAGTGTGGTTGTAAATAATACTGAGGACAGTGTGGGTGTAAATAATACTGAGGACAGTGTGGTTGTCTGTAAATAATACCGAGGATAGTGTGGTTGTAAATAATACTGAGGACAGTGTGGTTGTCTGTAAATAATACTGAGGACAGTGTGGTTGTCTGTAAATAATACTGAGGACAGTGTGGTTGTCTGTAAATAATACTGAGGACAGTATGGTTGTTAATAATACTGAGGACAGTGTGGTTGTCTGTAAATAATACCGAGGATAGTGTGGTTGTAAATAATACTGAGGACAGTGTGGTTGTCTGTAAATAATACTGAGGACAGTGTGGTTGTCTGTAAATAATACTGAGGACAGTATGGTTGTTAATAATACTGAGGACAGTGTGGTTGTCTGTAAATAATACCGAGGATAGTGTGGTTGTAAATAATACTGAGGACAGTGTGGTTGTCTGTAAACAATACGGAGGACAGTATGGTTGTTAATAATACTGAGGACAGTGTGGTTGTCTGTAAATAATACCGAGGATAGTGTGGTTGTAAATAATACTGAGGACAGTGTGGTTGTCTGTAAATAATACTGAGGACAGTGTGGTTGTCTGTAAATAATACTGAGGACAGTATGGTTGTTAATAATACTGAGGACAGTGTGGTTGTCTGTAAATAATACCGAGGATAGTGTGGTTGTAAATAATACTGCGGACAGTGTGGTTGTTAATAATACTGAGGACAGTGTGGTCTGTAAATAATACCGAGGATAGTGTGGTTGTAGATAATACTGAGGACAGTATGGTTGTTAATAATACTGAGGACAGTGTGGTTGTCTGTAAATAATACCGAGGATAGTGTGGTTGTAAATAATACTGAGGACAGTATAGTTGTTAATAATACTGAGGACAGTGTGGTTGTCTGTAAATAATACCAAGGATAGTGTGGTTGTCTGTAAATAATACTGAAGACAGTGTGGTTGTCTGTAAATAATACTGAGGACAGTGTGGTTGTCTGTAAATATACTGAGGACAGTGTGGTTGTAAATAATACTGAGGACGGTGTGGTTGTCTGTAAATAATACTGATGACAGTGTGGTTGTAAATAATACTGAGGACAGTGTGGTTGTCTGTAAATAATACTGAGACAGTGTGGTTGTAAATAATACTTAAGACAGTGTGGTTGTAAATAATACTGAGGACAGTGTGGTTGTCTGTAAATATACTGAGGACAGTGTGGTTGTCTGTATATAAAACTGAGGACAGTGTGGTTGTCTGTAAATAATACTGAGGACATTGTGGTTGTAAATAATACTTAGGACAGTGTGGTTGTAAATAATACTGAGGACAGTGTGGTTGTTTGTAAATATACTGAGGACAGTGTGGTTGTCTGTAAATAAAACTGAGGACAGTGTGGTTGTCTGTAAATAATACTGAGGACAGTTTGGTTGTCTGTATATAATACTGAGGACAGTGTGGGTGTATATAATACTGACGACAGTGTGGTTGTAAATAATACTGAGGACAGTGTGGTTGTAAATAATACTGAGGACAGTGTGGTTGTCTGTCAACAATACTGAGGACAATGTGGTTGTCTGTAAACAATACTGAGGACAATGTGGTTGTCTGTAAACAATACTGAGGACAGTTTGGTTGTCTGTATATAATACTGAGGACAGTGTGGGTGTATATAATACTGACGACAGTGTGGTTGTCTGTAAATAATACTGAGGACAGTGTGGTTGTCTGTAAATAATACTGAGGACAGTGTGGTTGTCTGTCAACAATACTGAGGACAATGTGGTTGTCTGTAAACAATACTGAGGACAGTGTGGTTGTCTGTAAATAAAACTGAGGAGAGTGTGGTTGTAAATAATACTGAGGACAGTGCGGTTGTTAATAATACTGAGGACAGTGTTGTTGTCTGTAAATAATACTGAGGACAGTGTGGTTGTCTGAAAATAATACTGAGGACAGTGTGGTTGTCTGTAATTAATACTGAGGACAGTGTGGTTGTCTGAAAATAATACTGAGGATAGTGTGGTTGTAAATAATACTGAGGACAGTGTGGTTGTAAATAATACTGAGGACAGTGTGGTTGTCTGTAAATAACACTGAGGACAGTGTGGTTGTCTGAAAATAATACTGAGAATAGTGTGGTTGTAAATAATACTGAGGACAGTGTGGTTGTCTGTAAATAATACTGAGGACAGTGTGGTTGTAAATAATACTGAGGACAGTGTGGTTGTCTGTAAATAATACTGAGGACAGTGTGGTTGTCTGAAAATAATACTGAGGACAGTGCGGTTGTTAATAATACTTAGGACAGTGTGGTTGTAAATAATACTGAGTACAGTGTGGTTGTCTGTAATTAATACTGAGGACAGTGTGGTTGTCTGAAAATAATACCGAGGACAGTGTGGTTGTGTATAATACTGAGGACAGTGTGGTTGTAAATAATACTGAGGACAGTGTGGTTGTCTGTAAATAATACTGAGGACAGTGTGGTTGTCTGTAAATAATACTGAGGAGTGTGGTTGTCTGTAAAGAAAACTGAGGACAGTGTGGTTGTTAATAATACTGAGGACAGTGTGGTTGTCTGTAAATAATACTGAGGAGTGTGGTTGTCTGTAAAGAAAACTGAGGACAGTGTGGTTGTCTGTAAATAGTACTGAGAACAGTGTGGTTGTAAGTAATACTGAGGATAGTGTGGTTGTCTGTAAATAATACTGAGGACAGTATGGTTGTAAATAATACTGAGGACAGTGTGGTTGTCTGTAAATAATACTGAGGACAGTATGGTTGTCTTTAAGTAATACTGAGGACAGTGTGGTTGTTAATAATACTGAGGACAGTGTGGCTGTCTGTAAATAATACTGAGGACAGTGTGGTTGTAAATAATACTGAGGACAGTGTGGTTGTCTTTAAGGAATAGTGAGGACAATGTGGTTGTTTGTAAATAATACTGAGGACAGTGTGGTTGTCTGTAAATAATACTGAGGACAGTGTGGTTGTCTTTAAGTAATACTCAGGAAAGTGTGGTTGTCTGTAAATAATACTGAGGACAGTGTGGTTCTCTGTAAATAATACTGAGGACAGTGTGGTTGTCTGTAAATAATACCGAGGACAGTGTGGTTGTCTGTAAATAATACTGAGGACAGTGTGGTTGTAAATAATACGGAGGACAATGTGGTTGTCTGTAAATAATACTGAAGACAGTATGGTTGTAAATAATACGGAGGAAAACGTGGTTGTCTGTAAATAATACTGAGGACAGGGTGGTTGTAAATAATACTGAGGATAGTGTGGTTGTCTGTGAATAATACTGAGGACAGTGTGGTTGTCCGTAAAAAAAACCCACCGTGATGGTGTGGCTATTTATAAATCACCTAAGTATGACTAGTTTTGAAATGGAGGCAGGCTACTAACAAAGACGTTGATATTATAGGTTTCAACAGTTTCGTTGAAAGTCAGCATTTCGCAAATTCTATCATCGTTATATTCATTGTATCTTGTTTAACGTCTCACTCGAGAATTTTTCACTCATACGGGGACGTCACCAATACCGATGAAGGGTTTCAAATTTAGGCCTTTGC
Source organism: Ostrea edulis (assembly GCF_947568905.1). Classification (NCBI taxonomy): domain Eukaryota; kingdom Metazoa; phylum Mollusca; class Bivalvia; order Ostreida; family Ostreidae; genus Ostrea; species Ostrea edulis. Next base: position 32,023,657 of record NC_079169.1, read on the forward strand.
TCGACGCTTACGACCATTGAGCAGTGAGGGTTCTTTAGCGTGCCACATATTCTCTGTCACAAAACATCCATTTTTAAGGTCATCTCCGAGGACCCGTGAAATTCACACCTGATGCCGAGCGTTTGGCGATGGAACTGTCACTACCTGTTTTAATGACTTAGGCCTGTCGCGACCGGGATTCGCTTCCGCCTGCATGACGAACGCTCTAACCTCTATATCATCGCGGTGGTTATGGTCGTTATAATGATTTAGTTTTCCAGTGCCACCTATCATTGGGTCAAATGCTTTCTGACATGTTTGATACCAATTGTTATGCCGTTCTTTACACACTGATTCTGACTACGGATTTTTTCATTTACCTGATCAAGATATAGGGCTCACTGCGGGTGTAAACGGTCGATAGGGGATGCTTACTCCTCCTAGGCACTTCATTCCACCCCTTGTAAGACCGTGTGTGCCCAACTCTTTATTTTATGTATTCCTTGCAGGAGTTGTGGTTGATTGATTGGTTATGGTTTTACACCGTTTTGACAATATTTCAGCCATTTTACGGCGGTTAAGTAATTGAAATATGTTTGGTTGTGAGTGTTTGAGCTTCCCTGACGGCCCCCAGTGAGCTTTCCCTTTTTCGAAAATCAGGGAAACGATCTTTTGCGTGCCAATGGGGGTTGTGATCCTTGACAAAGGGACACCCTTTAACGTCCCATCCAACGGACATAAAAGTTAAAAATACACAATCAGGTAATAAAAAAAAACCATCATTTCGTGTGTACAAACAGTTGTATTATAAAAGTGTTCAAATTTTTCTGTAAATATCGCATTCTTGTAAATATCGCATACTATAATGATTGTCAATGTTTTTAAAAAGTTCTTGCATTGATCACTGTTCGTTATCTTCACCTTTCACTGTTCGTTATCTTCACCTTTCACTGTTCGTTATCTTCACCTTTCACTGCTCATTATCTTCACCTTTCATTGTTCGTTATCTTCACCTTTCACTGTTCGTTATCTTCACCTTTCATTCATTGATTTGGTGGATATATTTTTCCAAACAAAACAGCAATTAATTTAATCTATCCAAAATTTCGTATAACAATAAAGAATTTTGACCAATAGTTCAAACATAGTATTTATAACCCTTACTTTTTAAAGTTTCATTTTCTATAAGACTTTGTAACTTAAGTGCCATTTTCAAAAAATTGACAATTCTAAATATGTTCTTTTGAGTTCTCAAATTCAATATGATTTTTTTCGTACATGAAATGCAAAAAGTTCATTGTTCTCTTCCAGTCTAATAGCATCAGTCTTTTTAAATATCTATATTGTTAGAAGACATGAGTATGTATTTAATTGATGTAACCCCATCAGAAGTCCTTCACTGGTATTGGTGACGTCACCATATGAGTGAAATGTTCTCGAGAGAGACGTTAAACAATATTAAATCAATCAATTGATGTAACGATTGATTTGTGTTGATTATGTTGATACCAACAGACAAATCAAGTTTATGCAGATAAGTAAATTTTAAGTGCAAAAGTGTCAAGTTTAGCACACTGTAGCACAAAAACAAGCACCCCAAAAAGATGACATTGCTGTAGAAATCAGGTACGAACCTCGTTAAGGGGGTGTTTATTGTCAGAATCTTTATTTACACAAAGCGAGCATTTCATTATATTTATATTTCCAATGTTTATACCATTGGTATATTTACAAACTAAGGATAACCATTTCCTCATGAATGCGCTGCAATTGTAAACAATCCGCGTATGAATCTTGATTAATACGGTACGGCTATTTTAACAACTGGAAATAGCGACAAAAATAAAAGTAAAATGTAAATATAAAAATGAATTTCATTTTTGAAAATACATAAGAGTATGAACTGCAAAGCTTCACGCTAGTATACTTTTCATGAAGTGTTAATACGCTTCCTGAAGTATACCGCCATGAAGCATGGCAGTTCATACCCTCCTTCCTGTATTGTCAAATCTTACGTCACACATCAATTATTTCATTGTACTTACCAGAATGTACATGGACATTAAAGACAATTATGCCTACAAAATGTGGATAAAGAAACTTATATACTCTTTTTACATAAAGGAAGTAATTTCGATTACAAACAACAACTTATTGATAAGAAAGTAGACAGGACTGTTGGTGAACAGGAATTCTGTTTGTAAACATGTTTCTAGTAAGGCGTGGCGGCTTGGGATTGGTAGATAATTATTAGATTTTGTTACTTTTTGACATGAATTTGAGTCATCCATTCACTTTCATTCAATATTTAGATTTTTGGCTCATATATGCCAAAATAAACAACTCAACGTATACATTTCATTTCTAATTTTCTGTCATTAATTGGTTTGTTCGACATAAATGTTGTGTCTTTTACTCACTCGTTAACCAGACCGATACATGCAAGTGTGTCCTCCCACGAGAGCGAACCTAGTCAGTGTGGTAAGGTACGACATGTACATAGAAAAGACAGAGGGGAACTGGGCTCAACGGGAAGTCCCCAATATTCAGGAGGCGGGGACAGCGGCTTTATATATCATTAATATTGATACATTTTTGCTACATGTTTTCTAGTGTGCATGGACTAAGATTAAAACGCGACCTTGACTTTAAGAATATCTATGAATCTTCATGTGCGTAAAATTCTGCTTTCGTTTTAGTTCATCTGGTTCTTGTATGCTGTTTTCGTTTTTAGACTATACCTGTGTATACATCCTGCTTTCGTTTTTAGCTCACCTGGACCTTACACCCGCTTTTGTTTTAGCTCAAACGATATTTCCACCCAGATTTAGTTTTTAGCTCACCTGAGCTTTACATCCTGCTTTCGTTTTAGCTCACCTTAACCACATTATTTAAATCAAAACGTGTTTCATGTTAACTTTGAACGCCTTCAACTTCTTCACAATGACCGGGCTAATTTGTCTCATGCACCGTGCACAAAATATCATTGAGAAAGGAGAATTGAAGTTCAAAACATATTTGTTTATTATTTGTGAAATGAACGTTGTTTTACGTCCCTTCTCCATTAGAGATTGTTTACCCATGTAGAGAAGTCACAAGCTGTAGGTCTATGAATGATTTAAATCATGGAATCCCATCACGAGAGTTTGCCAAACGATATATAGGGTCATTTCGGGATGAATACCTCTTAAAAATTAACAGAAATGGGTATATTTTCAATAGAAAGCTTCACTGAGTTAACCAGGTTAGCTAACAACGGGAAGCTGACCAGGTAAGCTACAGAATGTAATAACGAGAACTTGGTATCAATCCAAAAGTACACAAAAACAACAAAAGTCTGTCCTCTAATTTTCTTTGAAGTATATATTCATTTTGTAGTCCCATCTTTTTTCTAGCAAAATGTCACTTTCGAATTTTGCTTCCAAATAAATCGCAAAATTATATACAGGGTCTATCAATTTTTGCTTAGTATGTACACTTTTAATTTCAGGACAATCTCTCTCTCTCTCTCTCCTTAGTATGTACACTTTAAATTTCAGGACAATCTCTCTCTCACTCTATATATATAGCGTATGAATGTAGGGCATTCACGTGGTGGAGATTTAATGTACACATGGAATCAAAAGTTAGAAAGGCTGTAAAAATACGATAAAACTTGTAAAATAAGACAAAGTGCCAGTGGGCTATGAAAAGAGCATGATGTATCACCTGTTGCCAGAACTTTTAAAGGTAAACGACGATGGTGATGGGGAGGGGGGGGGGCACCTATTCTAACCCGGGTCCACACAGGACTTCTCCATGATAAACCTTTGCTTTACCATGACCTCCTTTGGATCCGTCACTGAACCTAATGCTTTTCAAACCATTTTAATTTTATGTTATTTTTCGATAAAATAACTTTTAAAAAAGACAAAAGATATTACAATATTATAATGGATTAAATATTTGTTTTAGGTATGATGGGAATATACAGCTATTATCTCATGATTACATTGTGTATAAATCCACCACGATACATTCAGTGCCAAAGGCGGATCCAGCGCCGGCGCGCTCCCTGTTTGAATTTTTTTTTTTGGTTAAATTCTTTTGTGTACAACAAGCAGTTAGTTTCAGTTTAGTCTACATGAAATGATAACACCTTTATTTATCCCCCTCCCCCTACTTTTTTCACTCGCAACATACGCCGACTATATATGTGTACGGTACGAGATATTTCCGGAATATCATTTTGCGACCATGCATATTCTAACAGAAGGACAAGACTCGTTTAATCCGGTGTAGAAAAAACCAATGGTGGACTAAATTGAAAAGTTTAAATCACTTCGACGGTCGGTGTTTGATCGTGACAAGGGTCGAAGTCAGGTCATTTATACAGAAATTATAAGCAGTATTAGAGATATGATAAGAGACTGTCCTAGAGAAGATATTCTACAGAGATTGAAAGAAGACAAATGCACTCATTCCAGATGATATTGACCATTTATGCTATGATTCTAAAGCGGTTCCCGGTGACGGGAATTGCTTATACAACTGCGTTTCCATCTACGTAACAGGTAATTTAGATCTAAATGTTATACACGATACAATACCGGCATGTCAGGCCTAAAATAAAAATTGTTGTGTTTCCGCTAACCCGAAAGCCCCTAAATTTTGACCCCGACCCTAAAGATTTTTTTTAACAAAAAAATCCAAACTCTGAAAACTAAATATAAAACTGTTCTACCTCTTTGTAACCAATGTAAAGATATGGGCAAATCTGCATTTGTTCAGAGGCCTTATGGACACAAAAAATTGACAATATAAATTTATATAATTGTGGTTGAATTTACAATGCATTTGCATCTATTTTTACCTACCTACCCTATTTTTTTCTGGAGCGTTAGATGAAACACAACTTTTTTTTTTTTTTTTGCCTCATTGTGGTATGTTACATAGATTTTTATAGTGTTACTTTAGGCCTATATGAAGTGGCGGATTTAGAACCCTTTTCGACAAATTTTCAAAATGACGTTAGTAAAACTCCAGACATGGCACCTTAAATGGCTGATATACTTGACTTTCACATACATGTGCCCCCCCCCCCCTTTTGTTTTGACATCCTGGATCCACCACTTTGATATGTCTAATCTAATGAATCCGTCTAGTTTGAATTACAGGTATGCTGAAATAAACATTTTTGTAAAGTTTTGGGGAAAATTAAACAAGAAATGCGCTGTATAGCTGTACATTAAATCATTTTAGAAAGCTAAAATTATAATTAATATTACGATGAATTGATTTTTTTACATAAAATGGGTATACATGTATATATAAAACGTAGCTTGAATTTTAACAGACTTTCGATGGGGTACTCTGTTTACTGTTTTGATAATATTAGTTGAAGTAATAGACAATGTAGTCATAAACATTTTTCCTTTAAAACAATTTCAAATATTTCTTTTTTTATTTAGGAGACACAAATCTGTCGTGGAGGATAAGGATTCTTGTTGCAGCCGAACTTTTTATACGAGCCAGTGATTATGCTGATCATCCTATACTCAAAGATGCTCTTGCCAGTAAAAATATAATTACTGATCACGCTGACACTTTGTTTTCACTTCTATTATCGAATGATGGTGGTGCAATTTTCGACAGAACACGGAAGATGCTATTATAGGTGAAGCGATGAAAACTTGTGATGATAAAGCATGGTCTTCTATGATAAACTTACTCGGTTTGTCCAGTGTGTTCAATCTTTGCATTGAGTCTGTGTACCCAAATGTAAATGGAGGATTTCGTCCACTATTTAATAGGTCAGTTTACCCTCTGGACAGAGCAAATATCGAGAAAAAGGCAAAGTTCGGAATTTTATGGTCCCGGGATGGTAATTTAGACACGCAGCCCGGTTTCTCATATGAGCCTAATCATTTCGCTCTACTTATTCCAATTTGTGATGAGCTCAGAAAAATGTGAAGAGAAAGTTTCACAACAATCATTGTTGTCGTCATTTTTCACAGAAGGAACACGAAAGGGAAAATTGTCGACAGAGAGTGCCGCTGACAAGAGTAGAATTCCCAGTATATCGGAACCTGAAGTGAGCCATTGTACGCCTGATCTTGATGAACCTAAACCGAGCACAAGCCATCAGGAATTTGTTCCTTCATCATCAAGAAAATAGGATAATTGCGCCTTTGATATTTCAAATTATATTGATGAAGGTCTTGTACTTGACGATGTAACTAAAACAAAAATTGTCGAAAATAGAATTCCACCCGCAGGATACCATTTTCCATCAACAAATTACAATGATAAACGAAGGAAAAGTGGATTTTCAACCAGGCACTGCAAAAGAGAGTGACTTGAAAAATATGAATACTTGTGCTATTCACAATTACAAGATGGACTTTATTGCCTTGCGTGTACTTTGTTTCTCAGCGAAATAAAACATTACAAGGGAGAATCTAATTTTGTCAGGGCACCTTGTAAGGACTGGACACATTTATTAGAATATAATTGACAGTTGCATGAAAAATGACAATACCACCAGGTTTCAAAGGACAAGTTCGACAATTTCATGCTTCGTTATAAAGACCCTTCACTTCGAATAGACAAAGATAACCGAGCATGCTGGTGTGAACTTCGAAAGAAATGTAGCTATCTTGGTTTCTATTATCAAGTGCTTGGAATTTTGCGGTAGACAAGGGATAGCCATTAGGGGTCATAGAGATGATGCAACGTCCGCCTCTATTAATAAAGGGAATTTGAATGCTTTACTGTATATGCGAATCGATGCAGTTCTTCAAAATCATTTATTAAAAGGACCCAGAAATGCGTCATATATCTCAAAAACTGCGCAAAATGACCTTTTGGAATGCACAGGAAATTTCATTCAGTTGGAAATCGTTTCAGAGATTAAAAACCAAGAAGGACACATTTTTTTTTTGCGATTGAAGCAGATGAAATTAGAGACATTTCAAACTGGGAGCAGTTGGGAATTGCCATTCGATACATTAAGGACAACAACGCTGTGAAAAGAATTCTTCAGTATGTTGATTGCGAGTCTACAACTGGAGAAAGTATATGTAATGTTATCGTCAAGTGTCTTCAGGGATGTGGACTTGATGTAAGAATGTGCCGAACGCAAACGTACGATGGCGCTGGAAATATGAGTGGAAGGATAAAGGGGTGTAGGACTCTATTCCTGAATTATGCTCCTAGAGTACATTATTTTCACTGTGAAAGTCACATTTTGAATTTGTCCCTGAGCCAAAGTTGTGCACAGGTTGAAGTACAATGCATGATGTCAACACTAAAAGAAGTCGCTCTGTTCTTCAAATACTCTCCAAAGCGACAGAGACTCCTAGAATCTTGTATTGAGACAGTCAATTGCGAACGGAAAGCCTCTGGAAAACCTAAAATTAGCAACCAAAAGGTGAAGCTTTTGTGCGAAACTAGATGGGTCGAGAGACATACATCTCTTGAGGAATTTGAAGACACATATGAAGCAGTTGTAGAATGTATGACAAGGATATGTGATCCAGTCAAGGAAATATTCTTGGGATTCAAAGACACTTACGGAAGCAAGAGGTCTGCTTACATCCATCTCAACACCAGGATTTCTTTGCGCATTTGCCTGCAACCGTTACCTGTTTGAATTTACTAAATCTGAGTCTTCTTTTCCAGGGATCGCATCAAGATGTCGTGACCGCTTATGAAGAAATTGGTTTGATAGTAAATGAACTGAAAGACATTCGTGAAAAAGCAGACGCTGAATTCAAACTAAACGTACTCCCGGTAATGGAAAAACTTGCTCTTGTTAGTGACACAAGTATTTCGATTCCCAGGAGATGCAAACGCCAGACTCTTCGTGGAAATATTGAGGCAAATTCACCAGAAAAGTACTGGCGACGTACTATTTTTATTCCAATGGTGGATCATCTAGTTTCTGAGCTGACAGATCGATTTCAAAATCTCTCTCAGTATGCTGTTCGTGGATTTGCTACCACGCTCTCTCGTTTCTTTAAACGATCAGGCGATATCAGATATCAAGGATTTCTTCAGTGATGATATGCCAGCCCAGGCTAATTTTGATCAGGAATTGAAACTATGGAAAAGAAAGTGGCTGAATATCGAGGAACCCCCCTCAACCTTGTCTACTGTCATACAGGCAACAAATGCAGGGATGTTCACCGAATATTGACACTACTGCTACTTATACCCGTCTCCGGTGCAACCGTCGAACGTGGGAACTCTGCGATTAAGCGAATCAAAACATCTCAAAGAAGTACAATGGGACAAGACCGCTTAAATTCTCTGACTCTCTTACAGATTCATAAAGACATTTCATTGGACTATCGTAAAATCGTCGACATGTTTATTAGAAAGAATCCTCGCAGAATGATGTCGGGTAATCCTCTGAAATAAAATAGATTTCCATTACTATGTTCCTCATTTCTTTTTTATGGTTAAGATAAGTTTCAGTTTTCAATGGCTGTCTTGGATGTAACTTTGAGTTAAAGCCTACAATTTTATGTTTTATTCATTACCAAAAAAATTACAAACGCCCACAAAAGAGCAAAATATACGTATGTAGACGTTATATGTTCATTATCTAAATGAAAAAGAACCCACTCTCTTATTGGCACAATTTCGTTAGCTTCCGGGGGCTTCGCCCCCTGCACCCCCATCAGTGCAAGGCTTCAAGGTAACCCCAGCCTTCTACTGCCCCCCCCCCTTATGAAATTCCTGGATCCGCCACTGTTCACATACAATTAACAAAGACATTTTGTTAAGTTAAAATATAAGTGTTTTTATTAAACCGAAATCAGGCGGCCTCCGTGGCCGAGTAGTTAGAGCATCGCGCTTAAAATCACACGGCCTCTCACCCCTGTCAGCGCGGGTTCGAATCCCACTCGCGCCGGTCAGTGAGTAAGTTTCCCAGTTTACTTTAGGAAGGTCGGTGGTCTCTTCCCAGGTACATTGTATCTGGGTTCTTTCATCCACCAATAAAAACTGGGCGCCACCAGATAACTGAAAAATTGTTGAGTGTGGCGGAAAATATCAATCAATCAATTAAACCGAAATCACACCCAAAAGACATTGTGATCACAAAATGAATATAAGGAATAAATGTGTACGTTGACTTATTGTGGTAGTTGTGGAACTGTAGCTCTGCTGGTTGGTTGTATATTAACGTCCCGCTTGAGAATTTTTCACTCATATGCCTGTAAAGGGCTGCAAAATTTAGGCCTATGCTCGGCGCTTATGTCAAGCAAGGGGTACTGGGGACATATTCTAACCTAGATCCCCACGGGCCGGAAAGATTGGATTAGACAATCAATAGCGATCTATGCATAATCGCCGACAATACACAAATTACTTTATTCTTCCATTCTGTATAATTATATCCCATACTACCAAAACAAAAACAAAAAACACCACAAAAAAAAAACCCCAAAAAAAACAAAACAACAAAACCAACCCCCAAACAAAAAACCCAAAATATAATTCCTCTGCTTTTCTTGTATTCCCATAAGTATATATAATTTTCAAAAGAAGGTTGTAATTAATTGCATTAAGGAATCGTATACATTGGACATTAGATATCTCCAATAAGGGTACTCTAATCTACATGGATAAATAATCATATTCAACTAAAAGCTTGACTAAATACCGAGTCAATAAACGGTCTACATTATTCTTGTCAAATTAAAAAAATATATATGAAGGAATGCAGAGACTGATATTTGAGATTGCATTTTTATGTTATAAAAGAGCATTAAATAAAACCATTTTACTGACTTTGAATATATCTATAAGTGGAAGAATATGAACGGATGGGTCTATTCATCATCCATAGAAGGAATGTCATGTTTTTATTTATTGAGCGGAATTACATAAATATATTAAAATCGGGTATATACCGATGTACCATGCAAAGTCACCGACATTTAAAAAACACTCACAGGGTATTCCATGCTGGGAAAAGGATTTGCCTTGATGAATCTTTAGTAATATTAATGGGGCAAGTTCAGAACCACATATTTATTATTTACAAAGTAATTCAACTCGCATTAATTATACGAACACTCATGAAAAGTCTGAAATTGTAATATTGTGTAGAACCCTTGGGAAATTTTTATTTCGTCTCAAATTAAACTTGAAATTGATTTTTAAAAAACCAGCGTGTAAGTTATGATTGCTTCACTTCAATAAACTAATCTGTCATGGACAAATTATGAATGTACAAGTTTTCAAATCGAGGCAGGCTACTGACAAAGTAACACGTTAGTGTTTCAGGGGTTTCAACAGTCTCGTTAACATTTCGCAAATTCTACGGTCGTTATAACTATTTTTGCCAATACAATCTGTAATTGGGTCAAATCCTGTATGACGTGTTTCATACTGATTGTTAGGCCGTTTTTAATTATACTGATTTTGACTACGGATTACTCAGTTTACCTGATCAAGATATAGGGCTCACGGCGGGTGTGACCGGTCGACAGGGGATGCTTACTCCTCCTAGGCACCTGATCCAACCTCTGATATATCCAGAGGTCCGCGTTTGCCTAACTTTTAATTTTGTATTCCTTATAGGAATCATGAGATATATCACTGTTCGTTTACTTCACCTTTTCAGGAATTATAATATTGGTCAGAGTTCGTTATCTTTACTTTTTCATTTATATAAAACCTTCTTTTAAACCATGAGTATTGAGAAACAATTTCGAAACATTCGCCATTTCTTACTTTTATTTGTTGATAAATAACTTTCTGAATGCCTCTAATAGTTAGCGTTAGTATGTCCTGACATTTGATAAATAACTTTCTGAATGCCTCTAATAGTTAGCGCTAGTATGTCCTGATATCCATGTTGTATGACCATGGAAAATTATAGATAAAATATAATCACGAGTAAGAGGCACGCTTGTTTTTTTTTTAATCTCCTTCCTCGTTTGCTACATGTAGTAAATACCCTCCCCCCCCCCAACAAAATACCTAGCCCCCCCCCCTTTTTTTTTTTTTTTTTTTTTTTTTTTTTTTTTTTTAACAACATATTAACCAGTTTGGTAAGTTACTCCTGCCTATAATGCTTTGATTCGTAATCAGGGGTTGCCAGGTCGTTTTGTTTACAGCTTATCTGTAGAGAGAATGAAATTAACAGTAGTTTGTACCTGCTAATTTATAAATCATGAAAGGACTTATATTTTCTTATTCAAAACCAATTGGATATGACCATGAGTAGATGGTAGAGACATGCTAATTAAGAAACTTACAACTGAAATAACATAATTTCAATCAAATATTAATACATATGTAGTTCATGACACGGCCCAAAATGAAATCAGGATTATCATTCATCATTAAAGTACTTTTGTATGCACATGTAGCTTATATTGTAAATGCTATATTTTCATGATACAATGCAATATTGAACTGATATCTTTGTAAACATGTATTACAAGCATGTCTACAACATTACATAAACAGCGTATAATTACTACCCTATGTTGGCTCGTTGTGGGTTCTTGTGATAATATAATTAAAGCTACGAATGCAATAATCGTGAGAGAGAGGATGATATAATTTGTCCCATTGTACATAGTCTCTGTTCAACCGCGATTCTCGAATACCTCGGAACAAATTTTCTGTCAACATGGCGTCGTTACGCAACTGACGCAGAAATATCCAAAACCTTCTTGAGAAGAAAAATCGTCTGGTGTAAAATATGTTACAATTTTTAATTTTTTTGCATTTCAATTCCATTGAAATGATCGTCATCATTAAAACGACAAATCTTGTTATTCGAACTGAGTTCTGACATCATACATGTACGTGTAACCCCTTTAATACTACATGCAAGAAAGACAATTTAATGAAATCATTCTGTTATCTTAAGTGATGCCCCACCCTTTTTCGGAGTCTCTATGTCCTTGTATAGATGAAGCCTATAGAAACAAATCAAGAGCATTCGTGTGCCTATATTACTCGTTAGAAAATGAATAGGAATTATAAAACTTGAAATCTAGACTCATTAATCAATACAGTTTGTGCGAGTGTTCATTGATGTACAACGACCCACTTCAATAGCGAAAAAGAAACTATAAGGCATAAATAGATCAATAGTATCACAGGCTATCTGTCAGTTCATTCAGCATTTACCTCTGACTTCTGGCGATGTTGTAGTATTGTATAAACTAGACGTTTTGTTGTTGTCGAGAATATAAATAGAGTTGCACTTCGATATTGCTCAGTGTTTGTGTCAAATGATATTTCATCCAGTGTTACAGTACATCCGGCTCCCATAACTTAGTAACCCTTGGCAATCTATCGGGATTAGTTGATTTCTTTATGTTTTCAATTATAGATATCTCAAAAGATTATTTTTATAACCTTCTGAGCCTGGATACTAGGGAAGACGTACAACAAAAACAACAACAATGCACTTTACACGTGCAGCATACCCCGACAGTAAAAGTGCACTCTATTTGATGTGCTGAAGAGCCAAATGTTTAAAATTTCACCGGGATTTCAAGTAATCTTTGTCGCTTAATAAAACGTATCAATATTCAAATCTATGATGTGTTATCTAGATGTTGAAAATAGTTAAGTTTCAACATCAAGCTTAAAATTCTCTTTTTGATAAGTCACCGTACCGCCAAAAAATGAATATCCCTGAATAATTAATGTATTTGTGGCACATCAGTATATAAGGATTTGAACTCCTGATGCAGGAATGCGGCATTCAAATGACATCGGATTTACATCACACTGACTATACTCGTATAGGCCTATATACCTTGGTACCAGAACACGGGCAACGAGCCCAACACTTGAGAATAGTGTTTCGGAATCTGTTTTCAATCTCCAATGTGGCTTTTTGTAGCAACATACAATAGCAATTACTACTACATTGTAATTCCAAAACTCTAAGATTTAGAGTCAAATGCGATATCATGAAACGTTGGGGACAATATATCTAATATATGTCACCATGGAAACAATTTTACAAACATTTGACATTGAATAAATCAAACTCCTATAGTAATTCATTTTCATACATAAATAAATCTTCAATCAAAAGAAAGTATATTAGAACATGATTACAGGATGACATTGTGATGAAAGTTTAGAAGTGCTTGCTTTTTGATTATCCTTACATAGAGAATGATAAATTAAGGATGTCGCAGCACATTTTTTGCAGCAGCTTATAAAAGCAACAAGGGCTCTGCAAGGCGGCACATCCTCTCTCAATGTAGGCAATCAGTAAATATAAGAAGCTAAATACGTAATAAATATGAGGCTTCTAGAGTGTCTAACAGTTTTTCTATTAAGTTCCTTTGTGACCTTGGCCTATGTCCCCCTGACCCCAGAATTAATTTGGTTCTCCCTCTCTCTGATGATAAAGGTGTCTCAGGGAAGTAACAAATCAGTCAAGCAAAAATGCAGCCACTAGAGTGTCTGTAAGGTGAACGTAACACACATGAACGGTTCCGTTACTATACCCCCTCAAACCGCCGCGGTGGTCTAGATGTAGAGTTCGCATCGCATGCGGAAGGTCAAGGTCCAAATTCCGGCCGCGACACACCTAAGTCCTTAAAAACAGGTAGTGACAGTTCCATCACCAAACGCTCAGCATCAGGTGTGAATGTCCCAGGTCCTCGGAGATGACCTTAAAAACGGATGTCCCGTGTCACAGTAGATGTGGGACGCTAAAGAACCCTCACTGCCCAATGACAATAAGCGCCGATTTGAAGCCCTTCACCGCATATTGACGACGTCTCCATATGTGGGAGAAAATTATCGAGAGGTACGTTAAACAAGATACAATCAATCAATCAATCACCCCCCCCCCCCCTCCCTGGTAACTTGATAAAGCAACAGGGTCGTTCGCGATCCTGATAATCACTTATTCGTACATTCACACGATGACATCAACGATGTATTATAAATATTATTGAAAGAGGCAACGTGAAAAATAGGGAAAGACGAACAAAATACGGAATGCTTTAAATAACTTTGCAGTATAGTAAACAACTGAAAGGATTTTACAGAGACAACTTGTGATCAGTTGTAAAGACACATTATGGTTCCTATGGAGGTGAAATTTATATTCAAGATAACTATTGATTGAATATTGTTTAACGTCCCTCTCGAGAATATTTCACTCATATGGAGACGTCACCATTGCCGGTGAAGGGCTACAAAATTTAGGTCTATGCTCGCCGCTTACGGACTTTGAGCAGGGAGGAATCTTTATCGTGTCACACCTACTGTAACACGGGACCTCGGTTTTTTCGGTCTCATCCAAAGGACCGCCCCATTTAGTCGCCCCTTACGACAAGCAAGGGGTACTGTGGACCTATTCTAACCCGGATCCCCACGGTCTCTAGATAGCGACTAATGTCGATATCGATGATGAAAGGTCATAACTCCTACAAGCAATACAAAATAGATAGTTGGGCAAACATGATATATCGTAACGTCACCGGCATCGATACTCGTGACAAATTCTCATCGACGATTTAGATGCTATCGACCATGTCCACAATATCGATCAGTGGAAATAATGAGATGATATCGACACAATATCGATCAGTAGAGTCCCGTGGGGATCCGGGTTAGAATAGGTCCACAGTACCCCTCGCTTGTCGCAAGAGGCGACTAAATGGGGCGGTCCTTCAGATGAGACTGCAAAAACCGAGGTCCCGTGTTACAGCAGGTGTGGCACGATAGAGATCCCTCCCTGCTCAAAGGCTGTAAGTGCCGAACATAGGCCTAAATTATGCAGCCCTCACCAGCAATGGTGACGTATCCATATGAGTGAAAAAAAATCGAGAGGGACGTTAAACAATATTCAATCAATCAATCAGTACACATAGTGAGATAATATCGACACAATATCGATCAGTGGACATAGTGAGATCATATCGATCAGTGGACATAGTGAGATAATATCGACACAATATCGATCAGTGGACATAGTGAGATAATATCGACACAATATCGATCAGTGTACCGTGAGACAATATCGATCAGTGGACATAGCGAGATGATATATAGATAATATCGATGAGTGAAAGATTCTGGAGAGGGACGTTAAGCAATATTCAATTAATCAATCAATCAATCAATAAGTAGTTATAGTGAGATGATATCGACACAATATCGATCAGTGGACATAGTGAAATAATATCTACACAATATCGATCAAGAAAATTTTAAGTACGAGACATAATAAGGCTTAAATTAAACATGATTAAAGTTTGTTTGGCGTTTTGGCTGACCCGAAAAGACATGTTCCAAGACAAAACATTTGATATCTGTTTCTTTATATAGTTTTTTATTTCTAAATACGACACGTGTTGCTGTTGTGAGTTAACGTTTGGTAAGAAATTGATTTATGTACCATCTACCATCATAACTTTGTTAAAAAGTGATTTTCTCAAGTTGAGGTTCATTTCATATACTTATAGATTTGTTTGCTCGATTATAGATAACGTGTCCTACACGAACATGCGTGGCAGTCAGAACTTTATTCAAGAAGTAAAACATGCAAGTTCCTGTGTATTCATATGCAGAGTAAAGTAAAATGAAAACCATCTGTAGAAAATACTCGGACTGTTGTACTGTGTATTTCATTATGCCGGAAACCACCGTACTAATTATAATCCAATATGGCGACTGCGTAAATTAGCAAAATATAAACTAATTCTTCAAATGTCAGATATGAATGTGAAAATTATGTCAAAAAGCCAATGGAGAAAGAACTGGTTAAATTGTCAAGTACGGTTATAGTATTCGGAATGATTTTGAAATTTAACTATTTGAATAGAAAGTGATTTTTTGTTGGTATATATTTATTCTTTTTAAAATTCTAATTTTTTAAAGCTTTTGGTTTTGCTTTTGAAATGGTGTAAGTGCTGAAATCCATAATGCAAGCGCTTTATTAAAAAAATGCATACCCACCAGGCGCGTAACCAGAAAGAAAATGAAGTGTACGCAAAGTACGTCAATGGGTCTGGTGACCGTCTTGAGGTCCTGGAAGCTCCTGAATGAAATCAATGTTTTTTTTGTTTTTGTTTGTTTTTTCTTTCTTTTTTTTTTTTAGTACATAGCTGATAATTTGAAATTGAAAAAGGACGAAATTTGATTAAATGGGCATTATAATGTTGATTAAATTATAAATCAGAACTATATAACGCAAAGTTATTAAAAGGCACAAATATTTTAACGACAGACCTCTCTCTGCGTGTGTGTGTGTCTAAAAATGATGTGTACGCAATTGCGTACTTGCATATAGGCAGCAACGCGCCTGTCCACCATGTTGTAAGTACGTTGTATAAAACACCGAATTTTTATAATTTAATCGTCCAATACTTGTAGCAACTGTAGGTGTAGTGGACCGTGCCATACGTCTGTTTGTCTATAAAAACCTACATGCACTGGAAAGCTGATTAAGTAAATGTAATTAACATGATGTCCTACCAATAAATTACTGGGGGAAATTTCTCCAGAATTATCATTCGTCTCGGCAGCCAGTATAGCGACATCACAACCAGAGAATGTTTCTGATTATTAAATCTTTTACTAAATAAAAATACTACCATTGAAAATTATATCAACTAAATAGAATTCAATCCCAGGAAAATTACAGATACGTTGCGTGAAGCATCGTCCGTGAGATATTTTTATCCAATGTTTGAATGGTTCACAGTTACATGTGAGTTCACTTAATCAACATAGTGTCGTTATGAATCCTGTGCCACTTTACCAAAACATTTTTAAACTGCGCCAAGGTTTGTATACTCCTTTCCTTTTTACTAATAACCTAACATAAGTATGATTAACATTGTAATATGGTAGTCATTCTCCTAATAAACATGTGCATTGTGATGCATTATCTCGTGTGTGATAAAATTAGTATACCAAAGTAGAATGCAAATTTAATCATTTCCAACGTCGCCCCTCTTACCTTTAACACTCTTATTATCTTGTCCTTGTCTAGATTCTGAAGGGCACATTTCATATCCATTTTCTTTTCTTTTACAAGATATCAATGGGTGTGATTTCGGGGGGAAATCATTCCACCGGGAGGGTAAATTTCCTATAGGCTTGTTGTTAGGTATAAGATATATTGTAGGCGTCACTGCTCGGCAAGACATAGGCGAGTTATGGGTTTAAGCTATAGAATTGATTGTCAGTTAAACCTAAGATTTTATTGTGGGGTGTACAATGAGCTTTACTGTAGGGTAAACTATGAGGTTTACTGTTAAGCTAGGTTGTCAGGTTAGATATAATTATAGGTTATAGACTTTGTATGGGAAAATATGACGACCGAGTTTTTTGGTGCGTAGAATTTGTGGCAGCAGTCTAATTTCCCCACTCTACAATCTGGCAGTTCAGAAGCGCAATGTGCTACTACATGTAGATGAAAGAGCAAGTTCTACAAATATTATACTTCCGTAATTATTGTGTCAAGGCCTGATTTTGTACTATACAAGCTTGACCTGCACATGTGTTTCATCCCTGATTTATAAAATAACATAAAAAGGATCAGAATTGCATCAACTTAATACAGTTAGAAGTACAGTTGTACCATCTTCAATACTGGGCCATCACTGCTCTAGAGACTTTAACTCTGAAGAAAACAAAGCTGGCAGTGCCTACTTTTAGTTTTAACTATCTGTACTATCTCATCTAACACCTACAAAACACTTCCTTATGCCCATTTAACAGAAACAGACATGTTACTTGTGTTCATGTTCCTTTTCCTGGCAACACTTAACATTTCCAAAGTACAACATTCATCTACATGTATATATCAAAATAAGATACATAAAATGAAATTAGAATTGTGCACGCATGTACTTCCTTATAATCATAATTTATCACTTGTAAATTATATACACCATATTACAACCTCTTGGTCACAGAGATATGTTTTTTTAATATAAGCATATATATTTAACACTATTGAATAACATGCAGCACAATTATAAAATCACTACAACCAACATGGATTCCCGGAATTACCCACAATTCTAACTTAATCATAACTATCACAATTAGGATTTTGGTTTCCCGAAACTGATGGTGTTTATGAAGACAAAAATGAGATTAAAAACTCAATACATGTCTTATATGGTACATATTGTACATCATGGAGTAAATTCATGTTTGCGGAATGGAAACAATAAGCTGGGTGGTGTGCGACGATGACATATACTATGTTGAATTGTGTTTCATATAAATGTTCTGTATCAATTGTACATGTTATGCAAGTTGTAAGTGTTTGTGTAAATAAATCTAGATTATAATGAAATTTCATTGTACACTAGGCCTGTACGGAAAATCGAATAAATTCATGAATTCCACAAAGTGATTCGTATAATCCTATTTTTAACATATCTGGCTATGTAAACAATGTTGGGATAGCAGGGCTCTCCTATTTAAACTGGTAGTGGTATGTACGTTAATCAGTAAATATGTTTTGTATATACAGCTGCTGTCGATGTCACGTAAGACTCTCTTCCACATTGTCCATTCTTTTTCCTCTAATTTTGCACGTATTATAATCATGTAAATTTACATATTCATTAAGAAGGCTGAAATACACAATGTGGGTGCTGCTTAATTACATTCATGTATTCAATTTTATGAATGAAACATTGTTTAAATTTGATATAGATGCAAATGTTTATATAAAGAATGTGGTTTGAAACCTTGAGAAAAAGGTCGAGATACTCTCAAGCAGTTAATTCAAAATTTTTTGTTTTTAGTATACAATTACATTTTTATTGAATATGAATTGACGTTCAAATAATGGTTTTAAAGTTTCTTTTAACCTATTTCAGTGACCTATTAATAGAGTAAGATGCAAAATTAAAATATAAAATGACACAAGAACTTTTATTGTAATTAAATCATTTTATAAATCCAAGTTTCTGGGCAGATGTGGCCATATTTCATTGTTCATTACGAATAGTAAAATGTACAAAGATAAACAATGTACTTGATGAAAAGTAAGTTAGATGTAAATTGTTTAAAAACACAGTTTGTCACATTTAAAAATATGACCATTTGGTTTCTTACAATATGTATTTACATGTACATTCATATATAAGTTTGAATTGCTACATATACATTTCATACAATGTGGATTCAGGTAAAGCACCGATTTCGAGATTTATAAAAAGATCTCTTATTGCTTGTAATTTATCAATGAAAACTACATTAAAATACAGTTGCTGTTGACATAATTCCATGTTGGATTTCGGAAGTGCATATTCCATGGCCGATATACAGGGTAAAGTAATCTATTGTATTACTTGCAAAAAAAAAAAAATAATGAGAGTGATGTTCAAATTAAAGGAAGCATATTTATAATTTCACGGCATAACAGGTCGATGGCAGTTATGATTTAACCACAGACTTATTTTAAAATTTAAATATATGCAATTAAATTTATGTAAATTAGATGACAATTAATGGTGGCATGGTTTAGTGTACACGTTCTCGGGACCTCTGTGCGTCTTTACCCATACATCTAATGTCTACAGTGGCGGCTTTAATCAATAAGAATACAGGGGAGGGGGTATTTAGTTCCTGTATATATTGCTCCGATTTCCGGTAAACAACTTTAAAGCATGAATCATACATGTAAATATTACATAGGATTTCTTGCCTGTATACCGGCCATTACCGAATTCACTATTTTAAGTTACGGAG
The DNA here is from genome assembly GCF_947568905.1 of Ostrea edulis. NCBI lineage: Eukaryota > Metazoa > Mollusca > Bivalvia > Ostreida > Ostreidae > Ostrea > Ostrea edulis. The sequence continues at coordinate 32,043,346 of NC_079169.1, forward strand.
GATGTCTAAAACCTTTATGTTTTACAGGACCTAAGCACGCGAGTCCATACTAGTATCGACCTGTGACCTTGTATTGACAGTCTCATGGGTCTTTACCACTGATAAACATGTGGGTGTCCCGTCAAATTATTATATTTTCTTCAGATCAGATTTCTTATTTTAATGGATTCTTAGATATTACGGTTGAACAGTGTTTGGTTTCAGTTTTTAACGCACAATGTTTAGTTTCAATTTATTAGTCATAGTGAATTACTTGTATTTTTGAAAACATTCAGTTTTTTATCTATTGATTTATAATCGAACGTACTGAAACAAAGTAACAGATAAATCTGGGGACACAATTCGAAACTGATGATTGAGGACTGATTACACCTGTATATTTCGTCATTTTCTTACGAGTATGCAAAACGTGTCATATTTCCAGCAAATGTGAATGTCAAAGACAAATGAAATTGATCATTAGTATAATCGCTGAAATAGTGTATGGCAATGACAGAGGGTCAGCATGGTGTCAGAAGAAAACAAGTCCTGGAATCTGCCACCTCGAACACGCCATGTCAGGTTTTATTAGTTGCTTCCTCCAGCTTCTAATGATTTTGATATTTGTGGTATTATTGTAAAATTAGGAACACACACTTGGTCTTTACAGATACATGTGTATTTACAGATGTGCACACGTGTATTTAGAGATGTGTACATGATGTATGTGTATGGAAGTCTTGAATTTAATATTAAACCGGAACAGAATCGTGATTCGGATTACAAATCTTGAAAAAAAAGGATGCAATATTACATTTTCATGAATACTGCATGAAATTACTAGTTTTGAGAAAAATAATAATTGTGGTCTTGTGTGATCTTAATCTATGGAAACAATACCTCTTGGACTTATAATTTTCTTACGAGTATGCAAAACGTGTCATATTTCCAGCAAATTTGAATGTCAAAGACAAATGAAATTGATCATAAGTATAATCGCTGAAATAGTGTACGACAATGACAGGATCAGCTATTCCCACCGCATTATATACATACATACAGTATAACGTAACACATATCCTTTATACCTGCCTGCTGCGTGTTTGCAATGAATGAAAACTTTTACAAAGTCAATAGCATCAAAACATACGACTTGCCAACACTTTACACCACCGTGGTATTCCTCACCATAAATTAAACAGCAGAAGGTTTGCCATCACAGATAGATGCTTCTTTAATGAAGATATCGATATCCTTATCTTGTCATCAGTCATCTAAAACAAAATACTTTTTGAAACCATTATATTCTACGCACAAATACTCTGAAGTTGATATTAAAAGATGCTGGAATTCCTATTTTATAATATCTATGTATTCTCTTCCGACACTTTGTCGGAATTCCCATGGGTACATTTTGTGTTCCTTTATTAGATCACCTGGTTTTTTATTCTCACGAGACATAATTTATTCAAAAACTTCTACATGACAAGGAGATATTTTTTGATATGACCTTCAACTCAACAGTTAGATACATCGACGATATATCATGATCCAGTTCGTCAATACAACCTATCATTGGGTCAAATGCTGACTTGTTTCATACTGATTGTTAGGCCGTTCTTGGCGCACTGATTTTGACTACGGATAACGTCGTTTACCTGATCAGGATATAGGGCTCACGGCGGGTGTGACCGGTCGACAGGGGATGCTTACCCCTCCTAGGCACCTGATCCCACATCTGGTGTGTCCAGGGGTCCGTGTTTGCCCAACTGCCTATTTTGTATTGCTTATAGGAGTTATGAGATTGATCACTGTTCGTTATCTTCACCTTCCATATTATCATATCTATTATCATATTGTTATCATATAAATTATGTACATATATTAACAATATCCATTTTGATTCATAAGTCGATTCGATATATCTCAGTGAAAATAAAGACACCACAGAATCTTCCACATCTACTTCATATTTGGATATTTTACTGAACATAAACATAACCGGCAAACTAACAACTTTATTGACAAACGGGATGACTTCAGTTTCGTCAACTTTCCATATCTCTGTAGAAAAATTGTGTTTCTGACCGACCTTAATTTTTTGATCCCCCGACCTTGAGACAGATCGGCAAAACACAAACAAACAATCCAGAATTTCGAAGTTTTCCGACATCAGTTTTGTGTTTCAATGAACTTTAATCACCCTCTCCTGTGGAGGTTACAAACTATACAAAACAAACGGCTTGACCATTGTCAGCTCAATATTAATTCGATATTCCTTTGACACTTAACATAGCTTTTACATGTACAGTAGATGTATATTGTGGCATACGCGGTGGAGACTCATAAAGGACTCCATACTGGAAAGTGGGAATCCAGCGACACCAGCTACTTTTACAACTTTATTTCGAGGGTTTACCTTCCAAGACGTGAGGATTCATTACTCGGATGACTATTCTACAAGTTAATCATGATTAATACGATGCTATCGCCGTGTAAACGGACCTACATGTAACACCAACAAATGAAGCATCACTTTGACTTAGATCCTTCCTTGACATTCGATTTCTATGAGCATGACGTCAGCACACAAATACACAAAATTCCAATCGGTGTCAAAGTAGTCATGGTTAACTTGAAGAATAATCATCCGATAACAGAATACTTGCATCCTGGATGGTAGATCCGCGAAATAAAGTAGTAAAAGGTAGGCAAAGCAGCGTCACCAACTGGAGTCGCTGAATTTCCATTTTCAATATGGTGTCCGCTCTGACTCTCACCAGCACATGTCACAATTGAAAAACGGGGGTAAGAGTCAGAGGAATCATGTATTAGCTCGGTATTTGCAATCAAACTTGCGAAATGTAAGCACGTATAAGCTGGAACAACGTCAGTTTAACATATGTCTTTGAGGAAGAACATGGGAACCGTTCGCGAGGTGAAATGTTTCAGGAAGTTCAGATATACATGTACTTAAAAAAAATACTCAACAAATATATGTCCCAAACCCTTACTTACCAACCCTAATTTTACCGGAAACACAGAATTTTTAAAGCATTAGGACGATTGTTGTCTTTCATATTTCTTACCAATTGTTAGGCCGTTATTTACACACTGGTTTTGACTACAGATTACTCCATTTACCTGATTAAGATAGGGGTCCACGACGGGTGTGACCTTGCAACAGGGAAAGCTTACTCCATCTAGGAACCTGATCTTATCTGTGGTTTTCAAGAGGTTCATGTTTGCCCTACCCTCAATACTGTATTTCTATAGGAATTAGGAGATCGTTCACTTTTCGTTATCTTCACCCTTTTTTCATCCATAATCTTCCCGTTGAATGTCAAATGTGTAAAAATTAAAACAATGGCATAAAATCATGTCCGGAATTCCTGTAATTTATTTCCACAAATATGGTACAAATGTATAAAGTAATTCTATACAATATGTGATAAAGAATTGGGCTTGGTTCCTGTCATGGTCGATGGACACCGCCTCCTTTCAAACTATGCGATTATAAGAGAGGTTATGTATAGACAATGCACGTTACCCAGTATTTATATCATCCTCATAAATATATTTAAACAGAAAGTCCAGTCGTCGAGTCAAACAAAGTTTAACCTGAAACGTAACGTATCCATGCCCTTCTATACTTGCTGACTTTTCCGTACTTAAATTTGAAAATAAAAACCCAACAAAAAAGAAAGTAGTGTAGTAATTATTTTTACAAGAAAGAGAAAGGAACACGAACTGATTTGTTACAAAGTAGATCTCTCTAGACAGGGTCGGTAGGTTTATTTGATGTAACACCTTGTCGTCTTTAATTTTGTCAGATCATACATTATTTGTGTTTTAGCTAAGAATCTCCTGACCCAACACAACCGTGTCACATTCATCTCATTAATGCCATGTGTGTACAATCAATGCGATAATTGTGACCTAGAAAAGGTAACTTAAAACTTTCATTAACATTTTCAGTTTGAAAATTTTTAACTAACTTTACTTTCGGAAACTGTGAAATACACATCACAAATAAGAAAAAATACGATTCATTATAACAAGGTGATGCAGTAGGTTCAAGGATGAAATATCCCTGAAGACCCTTTAGTCTTTAGTACCCCAAGAATGTAAAACGAATAAACACCCGCTGTGCTTTGTATCCCATACCCTCAAAAGATACTTCAATCAGATTGACATTGTACTATAAAATCAACACCTGGTGGGGTCCTTGGGTGAATATACATTCTGGTCATGTTTCTTTGACGGGCTGAAAAACAAATCTGCGGTAATTCCCCTTTATCTTAATTCGGTCGTTATATTAAAAATTCAAAAGCAAGCATTGAGTGAAATTAGTTCTAGTTAAGTGTCAATTGTTCTGATCTCTATATACATGTATCAGCTTTGTTTGTAATATGTGACGCAAATATTTATGTAAACACTAGAGCTGTAACTATACACAATATACTGATATCTATGTAAAACGCTAGAACTGGAAATATACACAATAAACTGATATCTATGTAAACACTAGAGCTGTGAATATACAAAATAAACTGATATCTATATGTAAAACACTAGTACTTTGAATATATACAGGTACATGATATCAGAAGTGCAAACATACACAACAAACTGCAAACCTACACACTATACTGCAAACCTACACACTAAACCGATATCTATGTAAACACTAAAATTGTAAACATACAAATAAATGACACATGCATCAATTCTTTATGAATACTAAATATTTACCAGTAAACTGATATCTTTGCTGTACACTACAGGTCTGCAAACTTTCAACTTATCGTTCTCTACATCCGTTTTAGAGGTGTAATAATATTACTAAACGGTGGTCTAGAATCTGAGGTCCCGTGTCACGGTAGACATTGAGTGTCACGGTAGACGTTGACTGTCATGGTAGGCGTTGACTGTCACGGTAGACGTTGACTGTCACGGTAGATGTTGACTGTCACGATAGACGTTGACTGTCGCGGTAGATGTTGACTGTCACGATAGACGTTGACTGTCACGGTAGACATTGAGTGTCACGGTAGACGTTGACTGTCACGGTAGACGTTGACTGTCACGGTAGACGTTGACTGTCGCAGTAGATGTGACTGTCACGGTAGACGTTGACTGTCACGATAGACGTTGACTGACACGGTAGATTTTGACACAATCTGCTACAGCCTTAGCGTCATGCATTAGTGGTAAATCGTGGTACCTCAAACTACAGCCGGTATCATCGCTATATGAGTGAAAAAATCTCAAAATGGGACGTAAAACAACAAACGACCCAATGATGAAGCGCCCTCGTTTGCTACGCATGAATGTAGAAGCAAATTATCCTTCCATAAGATTTCTGCATACCTGGTACATTACAAATAGATATTATTTTAAGGACTAGATATGCTTTTTACTTCATTAGGTTTACATTTTAAAAACTTGCAAAAATCTTTATTTACGTTTTGAAGGTAAGAAAACAATTAATATACTACGAACTAACATAATTTGTGGCTATTAACCCATTGATATAAAGTTTGACATTCTCCTTAATCTTGAATTCTAAAAAAGTGAGAAAAGTGTTGAATCCCTAAACGATATAAATCATCTACAGTAGTCCTGTATTTGTTACATGTTAAATTTTAACCCCTATCATTCATTGTACACGAAAAAGACGCGATTCCCCTCTCTAGGGTTTATTCATCTGCAGATCAGGAAATATTTAAATGGCAGCTGTTTTTCTTACTGGTAGTAGTCTTAATTTAACCATTCCAACTGAATATAGAAATAGACAAAAATTGTAATTTGGCCAATCTGGGGGAGAAGGGAGTGTCGGGTTTACCTGTAGTATGAATAGAGATGAAAAGAAAACCTATATCAAAATACAGGTACATGTTCTTGGATCTTTGGTTTTCCGGAATACATTCAAGAAAGATTATTTCCTTTTTAAAAAAAAAAAAAAGAAACAATATATATTTTTACAGCTACCTTTTGTTAAAAACCATTTGACAAATCCTTCAAAAACATGTCAAATATCAAATAAATAAATAAATAAAAATGAAATAAATAAACCTAATAATAATTGCTATCAATCTTAATGAACAACAATTCAACAACAAACAATACACGTCCTGTACGTGTGTCTTTATTGTGACCTTTTACATCTGTATATTCTTAAGAAAACCACGGACGTTATAAAATGTTTGCGTGATTGTACTACTAAGCATGGTTGGAGAGAGTGGAAACCACACATAACAATTTCAATTTCGACAAAAATTTACAATAGCCATAAATCACTGAAATGAAATGTTTATTTAAATCAGATACTTGAATCTATCTTTTTGATGATTTTGCTTTAATATCATACAACGTATCGGCTTGGAAAAAGTTAATCGCATTAGATATGATGATCCAATCATTAAGATCACATCATGGTGGCAGTATTAGACGAAAAGTTCAATATAGTCTTTTCTGGACACGATATTTTGAATTCAAAAACCTGTTACAGAGACGATATCAAACTTCACTTACAACGACAGGCCTGATCATTTCTATCATCTGTTGCCAGATATTTCGCAACCGATGGACATTTGAGGGCCACTGTTCGTCACGCGCGATATCAACCTTACGTCTCCTTGCTAGTTGATTTCTGTCAAGTTAGCTTTTAGTCCTGCACTTTAATAAATGAATACACTTAAATGCACTCCGTCTGTAATTCTAAAACCAAACACACAATACAATTGTCTTATGAATACGGAAATGCAGTGAGGAGTAAGTGCATTGCAAACATGTAATACATACGCCTTTCAGCTTACGATCTCCACTTGGTTCACGCAATACAAGTAACCCAAGTACTATTTACCGCACGTTCATGCGTGATTTGACAACATCCGTGGTATCATTGTGACCGTGAGGGTACGGTATATTCCTGAAACCCTAGGACTCCAACTGTCCATTTGTCCTGTAGCTTATCTGAAAAGTCGACACGGTTTGACTTCCCCCCCAGTTTGCTATGAAATTGATCATAGCTGTACTTATTTCATTATTGCTATTGCAAAATGATGCGTTGTCTTTAACGGGTCTTTATTCAGCCATTGCCTGCTTAGGTATATATTGACTGGTTTGCTTGTCTTCGATATGATATCTGTGACACAGTATGACAAAGATATTTCTTCACTAGAGACGCTTTCCAATGAAAAGACAAAGGAGAACAACTTCATCACGACAAGCATTCTGTCTGATTCATTTGAATTTGATGATGCATCATCATTTATAGCAAACACAAATAATTCTTCTTATTCGAACAACGAACGCATCAGTCAGTGGTCGCCACGGTTTGAACACCAAAGAAAACGCATCGGAGATTTGTTTAGGATCATTGATGACGTAGCTGAAAACCATGCTTGGAAATGTAGTAACAGTGATTTAAACACAGTCCACAGTCCAAGCAATGTTGTTTCCATGGGAGGGGATATCCAGCAAAATGTCAAATCAAAGTCTTCACCTTTGCCAGCCGCCTTGGATGAATATCGTCTGGAGGTACCAAATAAGGAGATGGAGAGCCCTAGGGGCTGTTCATTTACACAATGCAGCATCGTACATGATGAAAACATCATACATAGTTCACCAAAGTATTCAAAGGTGTGTGATAAAACTAGTGGGGTTAGACAGCATTGTTTCTCTGAACTGCATATTACCATTCCAGAGGACGAAACATCGTATATCCCCTATGAAGCAGACGAATCCACAATACCACAGAATTATGAATATCTATTGAAGATATCCAAAGGCGACTACCATGCGAGACTGGCATATAACGTTTCAAACACAAGTTCTTCAAATGTAAGTGATTTTGATGCTTTAAAATCTCCCATTAAGCCTGGGGACAAAGTTGAATTTCGCAATGGAGTTTTAGTGAAAATATCGAGTAAATTGAATGACAGGCCACTAAACGGGAATGGACCTGATTCAAATATACGGTATCGTATTAAGCCAGGTCCTGCTTACAAGAAATATGAGCCATATTACACTAATAGAAGACATCCCATTGAAGATGGATGCTTGGAAAGGTATCCTGATTTCGGGAAAAGATTGGATCGTCCTCATTTCTATGATAGGACTAGGAGACCACCAAGACCTCATCAAGCGGAACAAGAATTTCTTCCAAACAATCGCCATCTGCACCACAGACCGCAGTCAATCACCGATGACTACTACTACACCAGTCAATTTCAGGAAACAAGAGATACCTATATGTCAACGCAATGGGACCACAGTGATATTCTATTTGACACTCCACAAAGTGATGATCCATCTGAAAGAAATTACCTTCTGGATAAACAGTGTACTTTCAATGAAAACATCCCAAAGAGAAACCCAAGTACCAGTACAAATAGTATATATGATAAGGATACACGTGTCTCAGATATTGGGGATTGGGAAGAGTGGGAATGGCTTTGCGATCCTGAGGAAGATGAAGTCAGTGGTGATAATCTGATAATGAACGCAATAGACGGAAGTCTCGATGAGGAAGAAGACAGATTGCCTGACGATCAAAACGATAACTTGAGTGAAAAAGAAAGTGAAATGTGTAATGGTGATGAAGAAGAGCATGATATTGTGGAACACTATACTAACAGACTTTCTGGTGATCATGTGAGCGATGCAGACCTTGCTGAAGATGCTGAATATGTCGATAAAGATGACTGGGACTGGTTGGTAAGTTTCAGTAACACGCTTTTAAACGAACGACTGTTATCGTGAACAGTTGGTTATAGCGAAGTAGACTGACAACAAATCAACATTTACGCCAACAATTGTTACCTTATACATTTGATTTTAAGTTACAACAATTAGCAACTTTTACGACTATGGTATATGCAAGGATCCGTGTTTGCCCAACTGTGTATTGCTTATAGGAGCTATTAGCTATGAGCACTGTTCGTTATCTACATCTTACATTAGTCAACACTATGTGGCTACCTTTTTCTTTATTACATCACAACATGCATGGTTATCTGATTGACGTACAACTTGTACATGTAAGTGTATTCTCAGTTTATGGTAATGGAGCTTGGTTTTTATAAAGTATTCCTTTCAATAATTTTGAATTTTCGATCATACTCATCAGTCTATTCATCATCATGGTATTGGTATCTAAATTCTTTTGATATTTTCTTCTAAATCGAGACTTGAGGCAATTTATGTTGGATAAGGTACAATATTCTAACCTATTTTAACAAATGAATATTCAGGGTTGAAATTTTAGCAATTTTCATTACACTTAACTAGGATCCAAAATGATGTATAATGATAGTTTATCTATCTAACTATTTACCATGTGTTTGTGATCGCCATACTATATAATTCTGTAATATATATATGAAAGGTGAAGATAGCAAACATTGATCAATCATAACTCCTATAAGCAATACAGAATAGAGCGTTGGGCAAACACGGACTCCTGAATATATCAGAAGTGGGATCAGGTGCCTAGGAGGAGTAAGCATCCCCTGTCGACCGGTCACACCCGCCGTGAGCCCTATATCTTGATCAGGTAAACAAAGTATATCCATAGTTAAAATCAGTGTGCCACGAACGGTCTAACAATCGGTATAAAGCACGTCAGACAGCATTTAACCCAATGCTAGGTTGTATTGGCAAACTAGATCATAATAGCGACATGTAGAAAACAAATACCCAGATTTGCTGAGTGTTGTCTCAATCTATAAGAGAAAGTACACGGAAAACAATACAACGAAGAAAACAAATGCAGTTTTTTTTTTTTTAATTTATAAATAAAGTTGAATACCAATTTTATAATTGTACACATGTAGCTGGGCAAAGGCTGGGAAATATCTTGACAAAAAATACGATCATCTTAAACTGGCGAGTAAGACATAATGTAAATACCGTATTCACTATAGCTAAATGTGTTTGTGGATCTACGTGCATTTCAATTTATTTGGGAGGGGTTGTATTTTCTAGAGCAGTAATAATGAAGCAATGTTTTGAAATGTTCATTACGATTTTAGGTATTGCAGAATTTTTTGTGAATCCTTCGCGGATGTTTGTGATCTGTAGACGCTTTTGTTATTTTTGGTATTAATGACATGACTTTGGATTATTGTGCCTTAGTTATGAATCCGTTATATATGTATGTGGAAACATGATGTTCATATCAGGTCCTCGCAGACCCCCCCCCCCTTCTTTTTTCTTCCACTTCCATTTGATATCCATCATGAAATACATACCGTATCTCATATTACATCCCAAATTATTACATTCCTCGCCCCGAACGCCTGGTCTGATATGTTGTGTTTTAAGAGGTCCCAGGGGGAAGAATAGTGTTTGTACTAACCAGTATATCTTCAATATATAAAGTATTAACGCTGTTGTATCTGGTGCACGAGTTTTATTACTTTCCTCGTCCCGGACTGTCGGCCTAATATTGGGTGCACGAGTTTTTATTACATCCCTCGTCCAAAGCGCTCCGTCTGATATCGGGCGCATAAGTTGTTGTTTTTTTTTCAACATCTGCTGACAACGTCTGACTAAATGTGGATGATGGTGGTTTGGATTGGTTTACATCTCGCGTCCAGAGCGCTCGGTCTGATATTGGGTGCATGAGTTTTTAAAACATGTACATAGCTCTCGTCCCGAGTGCTCGATCTGATATCGGGTGCATGTTTTTTTTTATTACATCCCTCGTTCTGAGCGCTCGGTCTGATATCGGATACATGAGTTGATACATGTATGGCCATGTGCGAAGAGAAAGGTTATACATTAATGCATGTATTTATTGACCATTACTAAATACCGAGTGCATTTTAATCATTTTCTGCTATGTGTCCATCACATTTAAGAAAGATGTAAAATTCTTCCAATTATTAATACTGTTTTTTAAGTCACTTTGTCCATTTGATTTACGAATCAATAATTTGTCTAAAGAACTATCGCACACTGAAAGCTCGTGTAAATTTTTGTGATGCTGGCGCAATTGAATAATTTTATGATATGAGTTCTTTTGATAAACAGTCTGTTCATTCTTAGATATTCAATTACTATATCGTGCATTTAGTTTTCAATTTCAGCCCCATGATACAAAAGCTAACTGTGTGATCGTTTTTGTTAAAAAAATAACCCATGAAAACTTTAAACTGTTCATAAATTGGACATAGTGAGCAGTTGTACTGTTATGTTGAGATGAAGAGCTTGGTTTTGCGGTCCTTGTCACTGTGGTTTAAAATCAATTTTCTTTCCGGGGAAATGTTCTCAACTGTCACAGGCATTAGACCCGTAGACTTCCTCCCCCATCTAAATATACATGGGAGGGGGTGGCTACTACTTTAGTGCCTGTGTGTCTTGCTTTATTAGTTCGGCGTATAAAAGTTCAATATTGGTCAACAATACAGTATTGACACGATACAGAGCATACGGGTGTTCCCATATGGAAGGTTGACAGCAGAATGATTACTTCAGATGTAAATTGTATATTTATAAACAGACTGAACTTTTCAAATGCAAAATGAAATAAGTTTTGAATATATCTCATTAACGCACTCTGAAAAAATTAACGAGTTGAGTTACTCCAAAATTTTAAAGCGCTCAGAATTTTTTTTTTCAAGTGCATATTTTTCCCACGAAGTGGATTCTGACGATCTAAGTTAATATACGTAAAAAATAAATCTATATCATGAGGCTTTTTCTACGGTATAAATCAAATATACATACACAAAATACATGTACATGTTGTAGATCAATTTCATTACAATTTATAGTTTCTTTTTGGGGGGTGGGGTGGGGTCATTTTATTTTGTTGAATTTTGATATGAAAGTAAAGACCCAGGTTTGGGTAAGAACACAAGAAGTATATGTACATGTGTATGCATGGGGAAATTTAGCAGTAATTAAAAACTATTTAACTTTCTACAACGATATGGAGGTCCCTCTCCCAGCTTATGCCGTTCTCCTTAACGAGTGTTCCGGGGTCCCTTTTTCAGTTTGGGTCGGTCGGTATATTAAATGTCATAATTATATTTATGTTGACAATTTTGCCCAAAGTTTATTAATGCGGTTTTATAAATTTGGAAGCCCCATTCGTCCAAAGATTCTCGGAATTTGTAGCCAGTAATAGCATATTATTTGTTTATTTCTTCTACCTGTAAACACAATCACAAAATTTATTATCTTTATTCCTATCCTCATACTAATTAATTAGAATAAAATTTCGATGTGGTGTAGTAAGTCGGGAGACCGACCAATCTACATTTCGGTGGTTTGTGTTCCCTCTGTTGAGTGTCTAGCAATGTTGACGTGTAGTAAATGCGTTTAATTTGAATTAAAGTGTTCTTTTCAAAAGTTTTGAAATACATATATTCCACGCGTGTTTGTTAAAAAACAATTCTGTAGAAGAAATACTCAATTTATAACTTTTTTGTACAATTTTATAATCATTATCAAACGTGTCATTGTGATATACACGTTATGAGTTAAACAATACTAAGTTGATATTCATGTTTACAAACTATGCATTATAAAGGATTGAGAAACAAGCCAAAAGGCTTATATTAATCTTGCTCTCATCACGTTACAGGTGAGAGGTCAATGAAAATTTTAAGTATGTATTAATAAGTCATATACCAATAATAATAATAAAGAAAGAAAGAAAAGCTGGAATTGAGAATTGAAAAAAATCTAACACACGTGTAATAAGGGCCGTTCTAGATATCGACCATACATATATTTGAAAACTTTGACACACAATAAGAATTTATCTATCAGGGTATCAGCCAATCTTTAAAGTAAAAGAGCAATGGAAATTAAATTCAGAGAATCCAAGCACAAGCAAAGCATGAAGGTGTGTTAGATTATCTGTACGGTTTCTATAGAATTTTTGAACGAAAATCGTGAGGTGAAAAATATCAGATTATCCTTGGATATTTGAAGGGAAGAGACTGCCCAGGGTTTAGTTTCATTTTGAAATATCTACACTGTACACGATTATAAAAGCTTGCAAAGTATGTCTAAGAATTGGGTGAAAATTCAAACATTGTCACTGAATATATATATTAGAATCTAGAAAACCATTCAAGGTTTCAGAAATTGATATGCCGGAATTAATTACTGTTAGGAAAAAACATAGATTACTTTGTCATAATTTTTGACAGAGTTAATATTTAAATAAACTGGCTGGAATGATAATCAGTCCCAGATTTATGACAGAAGCAGCCACTGTTGACACGCTCCCTTATTATAGAAACAAAAGTCGGAAACACTTTCACATTTGCACGAGGTCGTGAGCCTGATGAAGATTTTGGAGACTGCAGACGTTTTTAGTCTGAACGGGTACATGTTAAGAGCTTGTCAGTATCAAGACTAATTCTTTTTAATTCCCAATTCGTGAAAAATCATACAAGTGCACTATTGATAATTATGGTCAAATTGAGAACTCCTTTTTCAAACACTTATATTTCAAAAGTCAGTAATGTAATTATATAGATACTTTGAAATAATAAATTACTAGTACTCGTTTATATTACATAAGAAAGTCTTGTTCGTTGGATTTTGTTATTAAATGTGATTACAGGTTGGTTTGTGTGTGTGTGTGTGTGTCTGCCCGTCATGTAGATGCAAACACACAAATGCATTTTTGACGTGGAACCAATGAACTAATCTCATATTAATCTGATTACTATAAGATCTAAAATCATAGAAGAATTGCTTTGAGGTTTATATCTTTCACTCATATCAATACGTCATCAGCTTTAGGTGAAGTGCAACAAATGTTGACTTGCATGGATCTAGCATTGAGGATTCGCTGTCGTAACCCTAAGACACTATAAGACAGGACCACCAGTTTCGTCCCCTAGGACTACGTCGGACAGGATCACAGTTTGTAAGGTTTCGTCCGAAAGACCCGCGGTTTTTTTCCCGGGTATGACGAGCTTAAATACCATCATATTACACACAATGAACTATATTAAATGCTATTCCATTTATCAAAAGATTACATAAATAACTGTTTCTGTTTTGTTTCAGTTCATGCTTTCTGTACTGTGTTTTCTGCATCAATGCTAAGTTGAAATTAAGCAGTTTATATGTGTAGGTCTCTGACAAACACATCTAGATCGCATAGTCTGACATTTCCCTCGCTCCCCACCATCTCAGCATCTATTCTATATATTATAGACGAACACGTGACTTCATTTTAAAGATGAAATCTGTTTACTGACAATTCCCAATGAGATGGACTATTTTTAAAAAATGACTAAAATTTGGTAAAATTATGACCGATATATCCTTGTTTGCTGTAGATCGGCGGTCATACATCACGTGCGATTATGAATTTTACAAACACTCAAACCTTCCCACAGGTTACAAACACACGGTAGCAATAAAACTGATTATATATGATTCAAATTTCGCCACGGTAGGGTGATATGCAAATCACTCCACTGAAGTTGGGAGAGATAGCATCTTAATTCACTGAAATGCAGACCTCACAACATGCAAAGCTGTCTCAAGTTTTCAAATTTTTTTTGTAAAATGTTATGGGTGTTTTTTTTGCCGTAAATCAACGACTAATGGTCGCGCTATCAAATTCTTGTCATACTCCATCGATTTGCTCTACACACATTAAAAGCTAACATGATATTGATAGTATTAATTCATTCAGTCTATAAACTATTGACAGAAAGGAACAATTTCTTATTATCATATTAATATTAGGGCAATATAACATTGGGGGTTATCAAACATATTCCTGGCAGTATTGTATTCAGTATAAATCACTTCACTCCTTCAGTTTCCCTGTATTATTGTATTCAGTATAAATCACTTCACTCCTTCAGTTTCCCTGTATTATTGTATTAAGTATAAATTAGTGGCGTTAGATCTCCTGTACTTTCAATATTTCACTCTCAAACACGAACCATTTTTCTATATACATGTATAGGTCTGTGTGTATGTCTCTGTTTCGGAAAATATTGACAATAAATCATGCCTAATTCTTCAGAGAAAAAGTCTTTGGAAAAATAAAATAAATTTTGGAAAATGAAACGAGTCAAATTGTAGCACGCGAAATGACTCTTAATATTTTCTATATTTTGTAGGATCACTGACATGTTTACATATCGTTCTTTTGTATGCAGACAGACTATATACTTTTGTATGCAGACAGACTATATACACATGTATTTTGTGTAGGGCATGTAAAAACCTATAATTTTCTTCAGTTAGATAATAATCATCAACAACACTTCCTGGTTTGTTTTTATTAATGTACAAAATTTAAATTGATTTGCGCTTTTGGATACATGTGATTATTAGAGTTATAAATATCAAAATTATTTATATATATATATATATATATATATATATATCTGTGTACTATGTGTGTAAAGCAATGAATTGTTGAATTTTTCTTTAAATCGAATCGTCTAATTTATATACATATCTGTGTACTATGTGTGTAAAACAATGGATTGAATTTTTCTTTAAGCCGTCTGATTTATTAAATCTTATAATATCACATAACAATATCAGATGGTGAGACAGCGACTTGGGGAGGAACAGTTTTCCTGGCACTGCTTCTGTTTCTTACATAAGTATTAGTAACAGAGACAAGCCCGACGACTCTTCCAATTTTCTACTCAATCATTTCCTCATTATGGTCTGACATTTTCATCTGTGGGGGAGAGAGGGACTGACGTCGAGTTTTCCCTGGGTATGTCAGATAAAGCATGGTCATCCCGATCTCATCATTAAATTGCAATAGGAGAGTATTCCATGGACCTATGTTTATTGTCGGAAGATGTTGTCATATATTGCAAATATTTTCACAATTGTTTTTATAAAGTGTATGTGTAGTGACCTTGTACCTCAGGAGGTTTAGGTAGACTCTGTGTGTTGTCTAATTCTGTTATGTTATATACAGAATAAAATATATCTAAATCAAACATTTTTTTTTTTCGAACATTGCGAAATCATTACCACAATCCAGCTGACCCTCTCAGTGAATTCAAACGTTTCCTTGCAATTTTTCTGAAATATAGAATGCATTATTATGAAAGACAGGAAGCATTTGTAATAATTTGTCTGTATAATCATGGACATATAATATATACGTACGTTATAGTAATTAGAACTAGGGATTAAGATAACGAACTTCATTATCACCTGTTAATTACAGTTGGATATTGCGATTTTAACCAACAAGAGACTGGGAAAGAAGTTGACAAGAGTTTGAGAAATGGTTGCCAAATGATTAATTTAATGAAACATTCCTCCCACGTGTCCAGAGCAGGTTTATTTACGAGACACAATGCCTAGTAACGGTCGGCGATTTGAATTTCAAATCAAACGTCAGGAAAGCCATTTGTAGGCCGCTTACATTTTATGTAAATTTATTCAAATTCTGATGTAATTGAAAAATGTATTTCTATAAATTGTATATTTAGATATTATAATTATCATTGTGAAACATTTATTATGTGAGCGCGACCCTTGATGTTTTTATGGAATCTGTTTGAAAAATCGTTTTATTATACGGAGTTTGCAATGCAGGTAATTTGTCAAGAAATAAACATATACAAATCATGTTAAGATTCAACCACAATTATTATAATGGAAAGAAGATATAACGCATGTGTCGGTTTCTTTTAGAAATTTGAAATTTATGCAGAATATTATTTTTATATCATAAACACGTGCATATAAAATATTTTTAAAATGTCATAATTTTTTTAACGAAAAGTTTTAGAAAACAAACTCAGTGTGGTATTTTTGAATTCAAAAATTCTCTTTCCATAGTTTGTCATCTTCGATTTTTCATTATTCTAAAGGAGCATTCTTGGATGAAATTATCCGTAAAAATTCACACCAGGCATTGTAATCCAATTTGAATGTTTTGTATCTTGTTTCTAGATTCCCGTTAACTTGATTAACACCGCGCTGGACAATAAGGGCAGATCAATGTCCGAGGCTCCACGGGAGTCGGGGCGCCACCTGGACGCCTCATTTACCACGAAAGCGCGACCACTTTTCGGCGACTAGTCCGGCTGACATCAACACTTTGTGACGGAATATCTCACTATCATGCAAATTAATACATTTTTTGTAAACATTTTGTAATATTTCCTGGACTGAAAACATTTTCTGCGCTTTAAATCATAATAAATCAATAAATTTCAATGCATTTTATTTTGTAATTCATACTTACAGAAATTAGCATTGCGACAGATCCAAGAAAAAACATTGGGTTTCAAGAAATAAACCAAGAAGCATATCGCTCACTAAATGTCAAGTGTAAAACAAATATCGGTTTTGACAGCTCGTGATAAAACACATGTATCCATCGGACTTTTGACATGTAATGCATCCAATAGGTTTGAAGCCAAGGCAAGAAAAACATTGAAAATGTCGAATGACAACGAACAGGAATTTTTAAAATCCCACAATCTGGAATGGTTTTGATTTTTTGCCACTGCACGCGAGGCAGGTTTGCGTCGGTGAGCCTGATCGTTATTGAACTATTTTCCTTCATTGTTGACATGTTCGCTAAAGAAATGATTTACGGCTTGTCACAAAGATCTCTGACAGGTCAGAAATAATAATTGTAATATTGCTACCGACATAAATTCGTCCTACAAACCTCGTAAAAACTGGCTTATAGGGATCGTGAAACACTCAAGAATTTATCTATTGTCCCTGTAATTACTTCCATGTATGTTAGAATAAATGATTTACCTATTGATAGAGAAAGGATTTATGCAAATTTTGCATTTTTTTCAAGTTGCTACAGATACCTCATTGATGCATTCTATATTCCCACCGTTAGCTGTCAAGTTTACCTTCTGGCGAAATTGATTGGCTTAGGTGGGTCACATGACCTCTCGATATTTGAATATTCTAAGAGAGACGTTCATCGTACTTATACAAAGTTTGTGTGTCACCTGAGTAATAGAATATACGACACAATTATAGTATATACATAACATGGGATGTAAAACGAGTCTCTGATTGTCTCTCATCTTCATTTGTTCTGCAGATGACCATGGATGAACCGAGAGAGAGCGGATTTATAAACAGTCAACCATGCATTGCAGAATTTATGACTTCGCTCCCGCTTATCAATGAAACTTTACAGCCTCCATCAATCACCTCTGATGGCACCACAAGATCATACTGTCAGTCGTTCACGCCAAATCACCCCTCTCTTGCACAACATGCTGACCCCCGGGGGTCGGGGATGGGTGACCCCAGGGGCCGGGATTCTAGCAACGCAGGAAAATATCCGGAATTCGCATGGATGAAAGAAAAGAAGAACATGAGGAAGAATTCCAATTCAGCGGTGCCGGTTTCCACGGGACCCGATATAGGTAATTATTCAGTTACTTCTCTTTTTACTGAAATTTAAACGAATCGGGCATTTTCAATGCCATTCCTCTTGAAATACGATCCCCGACGAGGGAAGGTTATTTGATTAGACATAAAACATTAGGATCTGTGTCGAGTCTGACCCTTGATTTACTAGTGAAAGACGGGCCCTGTTTTTTCTGCCGATACTACACAGATAGGTACATATTGAATCCCGACCCATATTCAATTTAAGAAGCAGTGACCGTGAAGGGGTCGCCTCTATAAACAAAATGTACCCGGCTCAGTTTACACTCGGAATAATGGCTGGGTTCTATTTGATACGAGGGGTCGCGGGTAGAAGGTGCATTTATGTCTGGCTGATTTAACCAAATTAAACTTTTGATGCCTTCTGAAGACTGTGGCACATAAAAAACCCCAGATATGCTCAGATCACTACTTAGTAATCTGTCAAATTGCTCCTTTTTATCTCAGTCATGAGTTGTGTTCAGAGATCTACACAATTATAAATAACATTCCAATTTGTAAATGATATTCTCTTTATATAGATTTTTTTTTTACTTAAAAATATTTAATTTCTTAAGTAATATTTTGAATACTTCTCTGTTATTATTGATATTTTAAAAATAAAGTTTTACATTCTAATGAAAAAAAAATGGAAACGTGGAATTTTCTCGTGGGTCAGTGGAAAAGGACAGCAAATTTTCTGCACCATTTGTAGAATATTAACAAATAAACCTCGGTGATTTGAAAAGTTTAGATGGTCATGTCAGTTTTCACGCTTAACTCTCCTAACAATAGAGGGGCGTAGGATTCTTTAAAGCTGGCTCTGAACTATGGTCTGGACTGCAATACCATGGATTAAGGCTTGATGTTTCCCCTCTTACAAATTTTATAATTGACGTTATTTTGAAGGATGGTTACAATGTACTGAATTCATCAGAAACTTCGTACACATTCAAGCTTGATCAGTTCCTGAATATTTCATTTACATTGCCCTTAAATCGAAGAAAATTAAAATCTTAAAATCTCACATCAGGAATTTGATTCAGCCACCTTTTCACAAATTATTATTATTATTTTCACACATTTGTGAGTTGAGATAAAATTAAATGACGAACGAAACGGTCTAACATGTCTAATTTTACATAATTTCCCCAAAATTTGCTAACGGTCAAAGTTTGAATAAAATAAATACATCCACTCTATGTAAAAATCAACAGAAAATAAAGGGAAATAGAAATGTACGCGGAAGTCGCATTCATATGTACATTGCGGTTTGTGTTGCTTATTGAGGGAATCATTTTTAGGTCACAATGCTAATAAAAGAAAGTTTTCTGGAAACGAAGTCTTAAAAACACATGTACGAGATTAAAATCGGGATAGCTTTTCCTCATTATTTAACAAAATATACGTGAAACATAACAAAATTAATTTTGATAAAAAAATCACAATACTGTGTCCTCCCCATTATCTGCTGTTACGTACAAAAACATAAGTTTGTGTCCTCCCCATTATCTGCTGTTACGTACAAAAACATAAGAAAATATTATCATTTCCTCCATAGTAAACAAAGGTTTGAAAAATTCATTTAGAACACGAAAATGTGAAGAAGCCCGGGCCTGTTGATTTATAGCCTGTTGTGTGTCTTCCTAAACAGATTATGGTGGTCGTTATTTAGAAGCCATTTATGAAGCGGAGAAGGGGGCCTAATTTTTATTGTATAACCCGCTTCGCTGGAGACGGACTCCCCGCATCGAGTGATTGTTATGGTTACTTAAAAAGGAAGAATTAAAATGAAATACATTCTATATATACATCAAACTCACAGTTTAACAAAAGTAGATACATAGACTTTTACTTGTAAAAACAGAACGCCCCAAAATGGGTTTAAAATGGGACCGATTTGTGATATGAATTGATAAATGACAAAGGGCTGATCTAGAAATTATCATTATAAATCAATAAATTTTTTCTGATTTTTTTTTCTACATGATATAAACGATGAAAGGCTAGGGCGTTCGTTTCGTCGGCTAAATGCTACAGAATGATGATAAAAATTATATTGCTTGAAGTCTTTGTGAGAATTTTTTCCCTCGTATCTCAGAGGCTTATAGTTGGTGATCTTATCTGGGTTATTTTTTTCAATACTATAAAAACAGATCGGATTGTTGTTCTCAGTCATACAAGAAAACTTAAAAAAAAACCCAAAAAACTCACACCCCATAACAACGTCCTTTATTTCCTGGTGTATCAGGCATTGAACTAGAAATAAAAATATATAATAGTATTCTAAATATTTTACAACGCCATACAGACCTAAAGCACAACGCGGAGACTGTGATGCATACTGTGCCATTCATTTACTTATTATTATCATTTTTACATAAAATTCTTTTCTTTTTTTTTTCTTTTTTTTTTTTACATTATATGCCTTCATGTTCATTGCCCAGATTAATAAACAAATTAAACATATATACATGTACTTTGTTTTACTATTTTAGTAATCTATCTTAAAAATAGATATCAATTCACAATACATCTCGGTGGCTTTGTTTCCGATCTTTTAATTACTAGTAGATTAATGTGACGGTTTCTCTGCAACTCTCGGTTTATTACACGGCCAGATCGACAGCGCTTTTGTGTACAATATTTCAAATTTCCAGATTAGCTTGAATTTATTGCAATTAAACAAATATCTCTCCAGTCCTAGCGAATTTACATTTTATATTTAATACCTCGCTATATGGATTCTGAAAAAACACTGAACTATAGTCATCGTGAAATCCTTCGACATTTTGGCATGCATATTACATGTACACGTACAT
Organism: Ostrea edulis; assembly: GCF_947568905.1. NCBI lineage: Eukaryota > Metazoa > Mollusca > Bivalvia > Ostreida > Ostreidae > Ostrea > Ostrea edulis. Next base: position 32,064,537 of record NC_079169.1, read on the forward strand.
CAAAGCAAATTAAAACATATCATTTGAGCTTCAGTGACAAAAATCTATATAGACTATACACCATTGATTATAAAATACACATGTATAAATTATACCTTATATATCAACTGCATATTAACTGTGTAACATCTATTAGAAAATCTATATACTGCGTAACATCAGAGACATATACTACATGTATATATGTCCCTGGTAACATCTATTAGAAAATCTATATACTGCATACATGTAACACATATATGGAAAATCTATATACTACATAAAATCTATTAGAAAATCCATATACTGCATAAAATCTATCAGAAAATCTATATACTACATAAAATCTATTAGAAAATCTATATACTGCATAAAATCTATTAGAAAATCTATAAACTGTCTGATATTGATTAATCAATTCTCGTACTTAGGACGGTATAGTGTCCTAACTATTACATAACAGAGCATACTTGTGGTCTGTGGGCTCCGTTCTACTTTGTATTTACTATGTTTTAAATCCACAAGTCTTGACAGTGCTGGTGAAGGACGGAAATATTTGTTCTAAAATAAAAGAGCTTCTTCGTTTAGTTATACAACTACAGTGTATCTAATTTGAAATAAGCAGACACGTTGCAGATATCTTTATGGCTATAGAACTGCACTGCGAATCGGCGCTGTTTTCCACCTTGTAATATACATGTGGGTACTACGCGGAGTTCTATATTCTATTTCACGTGCTACAGACTAGGTAAAATTACATTATATGTGTGTAAGGAAAATATGACATAATCAATATTGTAAATTTTAATTACAGGAGTTTTGTATTTAAAACAAGAAAACATTGATTATACATACAAGTACGGAACAACTGAACATTGAAACAACACAGGTTCTGATTCCCGTGTACATGTAGGCCTGTATATTTTATGTTTTGTTGCAAGTAATGCAGATTTAGACATTTTAAGTAATATTAAATATGTATATGAATTAGCTAACAGAATTATTATTATTGTTAACATTAAATACCAGATAATTTACTTATTGCAGACAGAAATACAATATAATACAACAAAATCAAATCTAAACTTCACTCATTGTAAAATATATATATATATATATATATATATATATATATATATATATATATATATATATATACACCCCTTTGAATGTTGACAGAACTACAGCTTCATAGCATTTAAAATTCACTGATATATACTTTCCAATCCAGAATTTACTACATTTCGAAAAAGGTAGAAAATAATTACATATTATAGAGAGATGTACAAAACACGTAAAATGCTATCCAATCCAGATTTTCACTTAGGATGGAAATGAGTAAAAAAAAAATTAACGTATATATCTGAAATTAACTCATAGTAACATACTGCCCAATTCAAAACTGCAAAACAAGCAAACAGTGGTACAAAATGTATTTGTCCAGAATCCATGGTATTGTGAAAAAAGATACCAAATGAATTAAAAACTCAATTTAAAATTTATTCACTGCTATTCTTCAGTATCAGATCAATTCGCTATCATTTGAAAAGAACATTTGAAATAATTCGATTCTTTAAAGTCGTTTACTAATTTTAGAATCGGGGAACTCAACGTTATTTCCAGCAATTTTAAAATATCTCCATTTCTACATTAGTAAATGATCTTTTTAACAGTTTCACAGATTTATAGATCCATGTGCATGGAAATTTATAGTTCATTATAAATTATTTCCTTGACTAAAATTCTGAACCGAATTTATGAACATCCTACTTTTCAAACTTCCTTTCGTATAACATAATTTTGTGACATTTTATTCTTGTGCTGTGGCATGGATTGTATCGAATGCCTTTTAAATATATTCCCGCTATACACAGATTGTATATGCTTATTGAACGAACATCACGTAAACAAAGCGTGTGGTGTATGATAGGTCCATGTCGTATTGAAATTGTTACATGCAGATATCTGTAAATACAAAATGATGACATCATATTGCTATATGTATTTCTTCACATTCTCTACAAAAAAAACTAAGAAATTGCTATACAATATTATAAGATATACGAGCCCACGTTTAACAGCGATATCTACCCTTGCATTTGAATGCTAGATAAGTGTGGCCTTAGCGCGTCTCCTTGTCAGAAACCATTGCTGTCACACTGTGATTAACGTTTCACAAAAATATTGTTTGCGTGCTGAATTAATTCAAAATTCAATTCATTTGAATAAACATCATAAATAATAACTGTCTCCTAAACAATAATGTTTGGTAAAGGACTAAATATAACACTTATTTACCGAGTAAATTATGTCATACATATTTCCTACTGGACATTTTGTATCTGGCAACGTAACGATGAATGCAAGAAGGGTCATAGTAGACAGGCAGATGAAAT